>NC_073693.1:329792453-329894801 GCF_029784155.1 Uranotaenia lowii
TTGTCAAAATTGTCAAAATTGTCAAAATTGTCAAAATTGTCAAAATTGTCAAAATTGTCAAAATTGTCAAAATTGTCAAAATTGTCAAAATTGTCAAAATTGTCAAAATTGTCAAAATTGTCAAAATTGTCAAAATTGTCAAAATTGTCAAAATTGTCAAAATTGTCAAAATTGTCAAAATTGTCAAAATTGTCAAAATTGTCAAAATTGTCAAAATTGTCAAAATTGTCAAAATTGTCAAAATTGTCAAAATTGTCAAAATTGTCAAAATTGTCAAAATTGTCAAAATTGTAAAAATTGTCAAAATTGTCAAAATTGTCAAAATTGTCAAAATTGTCAAAATTGTCAAAACGTCCAAATTGTCAAAATTGTCAAAATTGTCAAAATTGTCAAAATTGTCAAAATTGTCAAAATTGTCAGTATTTTCAAAATTGTCAAAATTATCAAAATTTTCGAAATTGTCAAAATTGTCAAAATTGTCAAAATTGTCAAAATTGTCAAAATTGTCGAAATTGTCAAAATTGTCAAAATTGTCAAAATTGTCAAAATTGTCAAAATTGTCAAAATTGTCAAAATTGTCAAAATTGTCAAAATTGTCAAAATTGTCAAAATTGTCAAAATTGTCAAAATTGTCAAAATTGTCAAAATTGTCAAAATTGTCAAAATTGTCAAAATTGTCAAAATTGTCAAAATTGTCAAAATTGTCAAAATTGTCAAAATTGTCAAAATTGTCAAAATTGTCAAAATTGTCAAAATTGTCAAAATTGTCAAAATTGTCAAAATTGTCAAAATTGTCAAAATTGTCAAAATTGTCAAAATGGTCAAAATTGTCGAAATTGTCAAAATTGTCAAAATTGTCAAAATTGTCAAAATTGTCAAAATTGTCAAAATTGTCAAAATTGTCAAAATTGTCAAAATTGTCAAAATTGTCAAAATTGTCAAAATTGTCAAAATTGTCAAAATTGTCAAAATTGTCAAAATTGTCAAAATTGTCAAAATTGTCAAAATTGTCAAAATTGTCAAAATTGTCAAAATTGTCAAAATTGTCAAAATTGTCAAAATTGTCAAAATTGTCAAAATTGTCAAAATTGTCAAAATTGTCAAAATTGTCAAAATTGTCAAAATTGTCAAAATTGTCAAAATTGTCAAAATTGTCAAAATTGTCAAAATTGTCAAAATTGTCAAAATTGTCAAAATTGTCAAAATTGTCAAAATTGTCAAAATTGTCAAAATTGTCAAAATTGTCAAAATTGTCAAAATTGTCAAAATTGTCAAAATTGTCAAAATTGTCAAAATTGTCAAAATTGTCAAAATTGTCAAAATTGTCAAAATTGTCAAAATTGTCAAAATTGTCAAAATTGTCAAAATTATCAAAATTATCAAAATTGTCAAAATTGTCAAAATTGTCAAAATTGTCAAAATTGTCAAAATTGTCAAAATTGTCAAAATTGTCAAAATTGTCAAAATTGTCAAAATTGTCAAAATTGTCAAAATTGTCAAAATTGTCAAAATTGTCAAAATTGTCAAAATTGTCAAAATTGTCAAAATTGTCAAAATTGTCAAAATTGTCAAAATTGTCAAAATTGTCAAAATTGTCAAAATTGTCAAAATTGTCAAAATTGTCAAAATTGTCAAAATTGTCAAAATTGTCAAAATTGTCAAAATTGTCAAAATTGTCAAAATTGTCAAAATTGTCAAAATTGTCAAAATTGTCAAATTTGTCAAAATTGTCAAAATTGTCAAAATTGTCAAAATTGTCAAAATTGTCAAAATTGTCAAAATTGTCAAAATTGTCAAAATTGTCAAAATTGTCAAAATTGTCAAAATTGTCAAAATTGTCAAAATTGTCAAAATTGTCAAAATTGTCAAAATTGTCAAAATTGTCAAAATTGTCAAAATTGTCAAAATTGTCAAAATTGTCAAAATTGTCAAAATTGTCAAAATTGTCAAAATTGTCAAAATTGTCAAAATTGTCAAAATTGTCAAAATTGTCAAAATTGTCAAAATTGTCAAAATTGTCAAAATTGTCAAAATTGTCAAAATTGTCAAAATTGTCAAAATTGTCAAAATTGTCAAAATTGTCAAAATTGTCAAAATTGTCAAAATTGTCAAAATTGTCAAAATTGTCAAAATTGTCAAAATTGTCAAAATTGTCAAAATTGTCAAAATTGTCAAAATTGTCAAAATTGTCAAAATTGTCAAAATTGTCAAAATTGTCAAAATTGTCAAAATTGTCAAAATTGTCAAAATTGTCAAAATTGTCAAAATTGTCCAAATTGTCAAAATTGTCCAAATTGTCAAAATTGTCAAAATTGTCAAAATTGTCAAAATTGTCAAAATTGTCAAAATTGTCAAAATTGTCAAAATTGTCAAAATTGTCAAAATTGTCAAAATTGTCAAAATTGTCAAAATTGTCAAAATTGTCAAAATTGTCAAAATTGTCAAAATTGTCAAAATTGTCAAAATTGTCAAAATTGTCAAAATTGTCAAAATTGTCAAAATTGTCAAAATTGTCAAAATTGTCAAAATTGTCAAAATTGTCAAAATTGTCAAAATTGTCAAAATTGTCAAAATTGTCAAAATTGTCAAAATTGTCAAAATTGTCAAAATTGTCAAAATTGTCAAAATTGTCAAAATTGTCAAAATTGTCAAAATTGTCAAAATTGTCAAAATTGTCAAAATTGTCAAAATTGTCAAAATTGTCAAAATTGTCAAAATTGTCAAAATTGTCAAAATTGTCAAAATTGTCAAAATTGTCAAAATTGTCAAAATGGTCAAAATTGTCAAAATTGTCAAAATTGTCAAAATTGTCAAAATTGTCAAAATTGTCAAAATTGTCAAAATTGTCAAAATTGTCAAAATTGTCAAAATTGTCAAAATTGTCAAAATTGTCAAAATTGTCAAAATTGTCAAAATTGTCAAAATTGTCAAAATTGTCAAAATTGTCAAAATTGTCAAAATTGTCAAAATTGTCAAAATTGTCAAAATTGTCAAAATTGTCAAAATTATCAAAATTATCAAAATTGTCAAAATTGTCAAAATTGTCAAAATTGTCAAAATTGTCAAAATTGTCAAAATTGTCAAAATTGTCAAAATTGTCAAAATTGTCAAAATTGTCAAAATTGTCAAAATTGTCAAAATTGTCAAAATTGTCAAAATTGTCAAAATTGTCAAAATTGTCAAAATTGTCAAAATTGTCAAAATTGTCAAAATAGTCAAAATTGTCAAAATTTTCGAAATCGTCGAAATTGTCGAAATTGTCATAATTGTCAAAATGGTCAAAATTGTCAAAATCGTCAAAATTGTCAAAATTGTCAAAATTGTCAAAATTGTCAAAATTGTCAAAATTGTCAAAATTGTCAAAATTGTCAAAATTGTCAAAATTGTCAAAATTGTCAAAATTGTCAAAATTGTCAAAATTGTCAAAATTGTCAAAATTGTCAAAATTGTCAAAATTGTCAAAATTGTCAAAATTGTCAAAATTGTCAAAATTGTCAAAATTGTCAAAATTGTCAAAATTGTCAAAATTGTCAAAATTGTCAAAATTGTCAAAATTGTCAAAATTGTCAAAATTGTCAAAATTGTCAAAATTGTCAAAATTGTCAAAATTGTCAAAATTGTCAAAATTGTCAAAATTGTCAAAATTGTCAAAATTGTCAAAATTGTCAAAATTGTCAAAATTGTCAAAATTGTCAAAATTGTCAAAATTGTCAAAATTGTCAGTATTTTCAAAATTGTCAAAATTGTCAAAATTTTCGAAATTGTCAAAATTGTCGAAATTGTCAAAATTGTCAAAATTGTCAAAATTGTCAAAATTGTCAAAATTGTCAAAATTGTCAAAATTGTCAAAATTGTCAAAATTGTCAAAATTGTCAAAATTGTCAAATTGTCAAAATTGTCAAAATTGTCAAAATTGTCAAAATTGTCAAAATTGTCAAAATTGTCAAAATTGTCAAAACTGTCAAAATTGTCAAAATTGTCAAAATTGTCAAAATTGTCAAAATTGTCAAAGTTGTCAAAATTATCTAAAACTGAACAATACAGTTTTAAATTGTTTGAAAATAGTCAAAAGTTGTCACGCAATAGTCTCAAAATTCTATTCACATTGAGACAAATTAACAAAAATGGTCCCAGCATTGGCCAAATTCTTTGAAACATTTCTCAGGATTACCCAAAAGTTGTTTCAAAATTGTTTCAAAATTGTGCTTAAGTTGCCCCTAAATTGTCTTGCATTTGTTTCCTTATTGTTCTCTTTTTGTCACAAAATATAAATATTGTTCAATAATTTCTTTAGGATTGTCTGAAAATTGCTTCGAAATTATCTTACAATTTTTATTCCTAATACTGTTTTAAATTGTAACAAAACGGTATCAAAATTGTTTCAAAATATCTTGGAATAGAGTCAAAATTTACCAAAAATTATCATTCTAACACATCGGAATAGTTAAAAAAATATCACAAATTTGTCTACATTTTTTTCTACATTTGGCTCAAGTTTTTTTTCAAAAATATTTTCAAAATGGTTTCAAAACCAAATCAAAGTTTTTTTAAAAGCGTTTTAAACAGCCTGAATTATGGATTCAATTTTCAGAACAATTAGCGTTAAAATTATAAAAAATAGGTTTTTAAAATTGCTTTTAAAATTAAAATTTAAAATTATCTCTTATTTTTGTAACCATAAATGTCGAAAAACTACTTTAGAAATCGGAAAATCCTCAATACCGATGCTAGTTTCCATTTTCCATCTAGATTGCTATTGGCATCGTCTTTGTCAAGATTATCAAGATATAAGTCGAGATTGGCTTCCGCATTCTCGTCAAATTGTACAAAAATTGTCCTGAGTTTGTCTTAAAAATTGTCATCAGACTTAGCTGTTAAATTTATCGTTAATATTTGTACTTTTTTGTCTAATTTTTTGCCAAAACAGACATAAGCTTGTGGTCAAATATACATAAAAATTTAAATTTTTATCAATGTTGTAAAAATTATCGCCTGAATTGTCGAAAGAATTGATGTCAAACTAGTTGTCAAAATTGTAGTCAAAATTTTCATCAAAAGTGTCGTCAAAGATATAATCAAATTTAAAGTCAAGATTGTCACCAAAACTTATATCCATCAGGTTCAAAAAAAAAAAAAAAGATATAGATCTTGAAAGATTCAAGTTGAAACTAGATGTTCTGTCGAATAATTTTTATAGCAATCGGAAAACATTCCGCTGGGAGCCAAAAAATACGATAGGAAATTTTAAGTACACCATTTTGAACTCAGTATTCCCTAAATGAATTATTCTTACCCATCGCTCTCCATACGCAAACCAACAACCTCAACGCAACAGCTTTTAGTGACAGGAAATTTCCCACCGGATACGGGCCTACAACTTATGGGCCACCTCCTTTTAGTAGCATGTGTTCCCTTGTATGGTTCGTTATAAACTTGTTCAACGTCTTGCAGCCATGTGAAAGCCGTGTGATGCGCGGTCTTGCCTCGTCTATCTTTTGCCAGCCGGCCTGTTGTATCAGACAGGTGAATTCCCCAGTTCCGGACCAGGGCAAGAAGAGCTAGGGAAGGTGCCAAACAGCAAAACCGAAGCAATTTCCGGTTGACTGTGTATGTTGTGGTTGTTTTTGCGGTCGCACACAATTTTGACGTTGCCTTTTGAGTGATGTTTCAATTGAGCTTTCGGGTTTAAATGTAAACATGTAAAACTGAGATTTCTACGAAAAATCTTTAATTCGAACCAAAAAACAGGAAATGTAAAAGGATTTGTTTTGATTGATTACACCACCATATAAGCGGTGTCAAATTTGACAGCCCTAAATCACCCTCAAAATGGCTTATTTATTCATTTTGTTTTCTCGTATTTCATTTCTCCCGCAGGACGTCTCAAGTATCTGACGCTGACCGAGGCCAACCGAGTCTGGATGCCGGATCTGTTCTTCTCGAACGAAAAGGAGGGTCACTTCCACAACATCATCATGCCGAATGTGTACATTCGAATTTTCCCATACGGTTCGGTGCTGTACAGTATACGAATCTCGCTGACGTTGGCCTGCCCCATGAACCTGAAGCTCTATCCACTGGATCGGCAAGTTTGCTCTCTGAGGATGGCTAGTTGTGAGTATAATTTTTTATATCTTAATGGTTTTATCTAGAAAAGGATACCTACACTGCCTGTAATGAGTTTGGGATCACCCCTCAAAAACATGAAAATTTGGTGTGCTGTTGTCATTAGACTGAGTCCTTTTGGGGTCATTTTTTAAGGGGGGAGTAGGGTCTAACGGGTAAAAAAAACACCATTTTCACGAATTTTTTTTAGAGCTATCGTTCAAACAAATGTATTCATATTTTTACATTATACAAAGCATTGTTAAAAGAACACTTAGTAATTTTTTCGTAGAAAAATATTTAAAAATGAGCCGGTGACGGAGCACTTTCGAGGATGCCTTTTAGAAAACAGGATTTGCGGTGGACACTGTATCTCAGCACAAAATCATCTGAAGTCAAAAAATCAGAGCAAAATATTTTTAATACATGTTTTTCTGGACCCCAACGATTTTATTTAACTTAAAAAAAATTTATGAAATTTTTTTAGCTGTTTGAAGAAAAAACTACGATTTTTCACGAAAAAATCCGCCATTTTTTATCTGTAAAATCTCCCCAAAGTAAAAAAAAAAATTGTTGGGGCTTGGTATTTTACATATATGTAGAAAATATGTTCCAAATTTGAAAAGAATCGGTGAAGTAGTTTTCAAATGACGATGTCCACTGACTTTAAAAATGTGCTTTCAAGAAAAACGCGTTTTAAGTTTCTGCTTGCGAATTCTTGCAGTATTAGATAAGAGGAAATAAATGCCTATAATTTCTACAGTTTTGCTCCGATTGACTTGAAAAATTTGACACAACATTCTTAAAATGTTTTACAAAAAGAAAATAAAAAAAAATCAATTTTTTGAAACTGTTAGACCCTACTCCCCTCTTAATTAATCAAACCCTGGGGTCTAAATGGTGGATAATGTGCAACACGAGACCCCACAGTCGTCATATCACCTCTTATTCACAACTCCTATCTCTACCTCCCCGTGGTACCGGCTGGGATGCGAGTAACCTAAGTGGAGATCGGGTACCCAACCCCGGTGGATGCTTTGGTCGCATGCAGACTGAGAAGGTGGCCGCACGCGTCTGTTCCCCAGGTCAGGGGCGGCGTGCAACAACAACCGAGCGTCTGTTCTCCAGGTCAGGGGCGGCTCAAGCAGCGTCTGTCTCGCAGCGAGCGGCTGAATTTATGAAATGCGGCTCCCGCCAGCTGAGTCCAAGATGGCAGCCCCATCGCGGGATAGGGACTTTAGGCTAACAACCTACTGTTCCCGACTTGAAATTGTTACGGAATCCGAAAGAAACTTTGGCGACGACTTTTAGCATGAGAACACGGACACGAATTGGAACTTGGAACGTTTTAACCCTTGCCCAACAAGGCAAACTGGCACAACTTGCTAGAGAGGCTAGCCGCCTCAAGCTTTAAATTCTGGGACTGCGCGAAGTCCGTTGGCCTAACACTGGAGAACACAAGACACAATCCGGGCAAGTCCTGCTTTACTCTGGCATACGAGGAGAACATGCTACTCGGGAACGAGGAGTTGGTTTCCTGTTAAGCCCGCAGGCCTACGCGGCCCTCATTAGATGGGAACCGATAAACGAAAGAATAATCGTAGCCAGATTTAGAACACGGGTTAGAAGCCTTACAATGGTCCAGTGTTATGCGCCAACTGACGTTGCCGACTTGCAGGAGAAAGAGCAGTTTTACAGTCAACTGGACAGCGTGGTAGATAAAATTCCGAAGGGTGACATTCAAATCCATTTGGGCGACTCCAACGCAAAGATTGGCTCCGACAATCAAGACCTTGAGCGCATCATGGGGCGCCATGGCCTAGGACAGATGAGCGAAAACGGAAAGCTGTTTGTAGAATTTTGTGACAACAACAACGTGGTGATCGGTGGATCGCTCTTCCCCCATCGACCAGCACATAAGGTCACTTGGGTATCCCGAGATGGCCGAACAGAAAATCAAATTGACCACAACTGCATCAGCCGAAAATGGAGAAGGAGCCTTCTTGATGTCCGCAACAAACGAAGCGCAGACATTGCATCTGACCATCACCTCGTCCTTGGTGAAATACGACTGAGAGTTGCGCGTGTCCTGCGGCGCGAAAAGAAAGTCGGGTGTCGATACGTCGCACGTTGAAATAAAGCTGGAGCATTTTTCCATCCAAACGGCATGTGAGTAAATTTAAGGTAACTTTTCGAAAGTTTCGAAGGCATTATCCATGAAAAATGAAGACAATTGAGCAGAAATTCAGCTGGGGCCTATGTAACGTTTCCTCTTATTTCTGAATCAAAACGCAATGTATTTTGAATCAATCGACCAACTAATGAAAATTCAAGCAATGATGATGTTCTCGTGTGTATTGCACTTCTCAAAGATTGCAAGCCCAAGAAAATGGTGCAATCAAAACTGAAATAAGTTCAAAAATATTCAAAACCATGCTCCTTATATTATTACACAAAAGCGAAAGAAAGTTATAAAGATTTCAACAAAATTTCGGCTTTAAATCTAAGTTCTCTTAAAGCTAAGACATGCCTTTAAACTGCTCCTAATTACACCACTCGACGGGGCCCCGGGATTCCTCCAAAATCAGCTGATGCGAACTGTATTTCGCATGCATGCACTGCTGCCTTCTGGTACCTCCTTCATACAAGGCCTTGTTTGTGTTCTCCTGCGTAAGCTGGCTTGGCGAGCTTTCCAATCAGCTGTTACACCACCACACTAGTACTCATGCTACACCCTGTACTAGTACTACCCGCATGCAAGTCTTGTCAAGTCAAACCATGAATGGATCCGATAACACTTGCTCATTCGAGTACGCACACCATGCTGTTGATATGTGATTCCTTCACAAAAGCACCAGAGCGGAGAGAGATTTGGGGTGACACACTTATCTCGTTTAGCGTATCCAAATACGCACACTACCCGTCATGCAACTTGTTATCGGGGAAAATCGGCTGCTATAGAGTTGTCTTTGGCATTTCTCACGCACATTAACTCCAAAAATTCCAGTGCAAAAATCGAGCAGCCGGCCGACGAACGCGGTCGTTTTTTAAGGTTAATGTTCCCAAAATGAAGAAGTGTTAGTGAAACTCCATGAATTATGACACGAATACTACTAGCGGCAAATAGAACTATAATGGTGGTGTTGGATTCGGTTCCACTGTAGAGTCGGCACATATACAACAGCCCGGTAGGCAAGGCAATTGTCAGTGATCATTCACAGCATAAAATCGATCATTTCATACCTCTCAGGAGGGCTTTGTCGTTGTAGTGGTGCTCCTAATTGGAATCTCTGCGATGTCACACCCCACAGTGGAGATGTACTGCTATATTCGAGAATTGCACTTTTAGAATCTGATTCAACCAAAACGATGCGTTATGTTACCTGCCGGATTTTCTTTTTCGATCTACTTCTTCTTGTATGCTCTGGATATGTGTGCCTGGCTGCAATTGCGATCGTTCTGTTGCAGGATCTTTACTCCCTGAAGATGTGGATTGTCCCGTGAGTCAAACCTTGGATAGAGTAAAACGGTTTTGGTTTTAACGAACTTAGCGTTGGGAATTGATTTTCGATTATTACCTTCTTTTTCTTGATCATCCTGATCGACGAGGTGCTGGATTTTTACTCCCTGAGTATTTAGGATGCCGGTTGAGTTGGACCTTGGATGAGAGATAGTGATCTTAGTTTTCGGGTTCAATATTAGGAGATGAATCTTCGTTTTACCTTCTTTGCTCTCTCGATGATCGTGATCGTCTTGTCGCCAGATTTTCACAAGGTGTAAGGTGCCGCGCGAATCGGTTTTTTTTTGCCCCTGTAGTGATGGACCAGTGATGAACCAGTCGAGCCTTAGCTGGAGGTATAATAAATTTAGTTTTTGACGAATTCAACCTGGGGAACTTTACCTTTACCTTCCGCGTTTCCTTGGTGGAAGAGCTTGTCAGTCACACCTCATGCAACTCCGTTGAACTATAACGGCTACTACGTTCAAATACCTTCTTAACCTTCCAAAGCCGTTCGCTAAAAATCCGTTTCAGGGAAATTGGAACTGTAGCTTGATTTCGTTCTCCTGGCTGCAAATGTTAACCGATTTTGATGATATTATATTCATTGTCTAGGTAATTCATTCTTATTACTCAACATGTCAAAATAAAGTTGATAAGTATTACCAGATTATCAGAAACTGGCCCAGAAAGTAAAAAGTCCGAAAAATCAATTTTATTTCTAAAATACTCATAACTTCTGACAGCTTTTCTGTATTTAACTGTTTTATTAATGTTTGAAATTGTCAAGAATCCATCTATCCGACAATGTATAGATATGTTGGGGTCCAATGAAAGTGTTGACTGCTATGACTAATCTTCCGGTAGAAAAAAATCTTACTTTAAAAAAACGACATCCAATTTTGGCTTTGCTTAGCTGTATTTCATTTCCCAATGAACCGATTTTCAAAACTCAAATTTTAATTTTTTGGCGTTGATTTGATCATTATTTTCATAGAACATACTTGGTCTGACAAAATTACCATTTCATCAGTATATTGGAATGATGATAAAGATGTTTGAAATGTGCGCTTCGGGTCATATTGACCCGAACGGCTTTGGAGGGTTAAGGGAGGAAATCAACTTAGTGCTGGTGGCTGTTGGTTTTATATTAGAGTACCTACGTACGGCGGACAGTCTTAATGTCACTGGCACTTTAAGGTAGCAAGTTAAACTTTCCGACTATAAGCACAGCATGCAAACATCCACACTCGTTTGACTCTCGATCTTGTTTGAGCGGAAGTTCTTTTGACAGTTTTCGATGACGGTGGATGGCTCTACGTTAAAGTTGGCTTAAAGTTGGAATTGCACAATGCCATAATTTAGATATGCAGTCTCTTGATGATTTTCCAGTGGTGCCTAATTTTCGTTCATCCTCAAATTAGTCTATGGTAATACCTAATGGCAGGCCAAAAAAACGCATTCAAGCTCCAAGGTATTGATTTCGGGACACACACCTTTTTTGGACCACCCCTATGGGTAGTGTGCATTTTCACTTTTTTCAACGTTGCGTAACAAAAGTAATTAATAATGTTCAATTTAAACGGAAAGTACAAAGATAAAACTTTGTAAAAATTTTATGCTTTTCAATATATAAAAATATATCAAATTTATTGAACCATTATGACAATATGGTTTCTGAGTTCCTGAATTAAAGTTTTTCCATCTCAATTTTACAGACGGTTGGACGACGGCCGATTTGGTGTTCCTCTGGAAGGAAGGCGACCCGGTACAGGTGGTGAAGAACTTACACCTACCACGCTTCACGCTCGAGAAGTTCTTAACCGATTACTGTAACAGTAAAACTAACACTGGTAAGATTGGCCTGGTTTCAGATTGAAGCCTTTCAATAATTAAACCTTTTTTAAATGATTTTAGGTGAATACAGTTGCCTCAAGGTGGACCTGCTGTTCAAGCGAGAGTTCTCGTACTATCTGATTCAGATCTACATTCCCTGCTGCATGTTGGTCATCGTGTCCTGGGTTTCGTTCTGGTTGGACCAGGGCGCAGTTCCGGCTCGAGTATCGCTGGGTGTTACCACGCTACTGACAATGGCTACCCAAACTTCCGGTATCAACGCTTCGCTTCCGCCCGTCTCGTACACTAAAGCCATTGACGTCTGGACCGGCGTCTGTCTAACGTTCGTATTCGGGGCCCTGCTCGAATTTGCCCTGGTCAACTATGCGTCCCGTTCAGGTTGGTAGTGCCCGTTGTTTGGCTTTTGTGCCAGCATTGTAGTAATTGTCAGATCAGTAGATCTTTAATATACTTGTAGTCTTTAGGAAAACTCTAAAAACTTTTTTAATACTGATTTCACCTGCAATTTTTGGTTTCTGTTTGATTCTTTTATTCCTCATTTCATATCATCATACGCTCTGTTCGCTTAACTATTGAACCAATTCCGTATCTACTCCTGTAATACCGTTATTTGGAAAACCGCGTAATCACAACAATTCAAAAATCCCTCGCTCGTTCCCGCTCTTTGACAAAAACAACAACAACAACACATTTACCAACGCATAATCAATTATTTCAACGTTGCGTTTACTATAATTAACGTTTGTACACGCCAATTGTAATTTGACCTGTTTGGCACGTTACCGTCGCTGTTTGTTACACTGTAAACCCAAAACCACTAAACACTGACCAACAATTAACTCAAAAATGTAAAACACTCCGCCCGCCACAAACTATTGATCAACTACAAACAAATAACACCACAAAACACCAACATAACCGAAAAACAACAAACAAACAAAACAACAAAACATAATCGTATGTCCCGCTCGCGTTCGCGTTTTTTTTTCGTGTCCGTGTTGTTCGGATTACCAAAATCAAACCAACAAAATTAAACCCAACGTCCCAACAAAAACAACAACAAAAAACCCCATCTCGTTGGGAACACATAAATTCTTGTGCGCTTCTTGTCTCTTCGTTCTCCGAAACTCTCATGCATTCATGCACTCCAAGCGGATAGGGCGGCTGACATTCACCGGGAGAACATGAAGAAGAAGCGCCGGGAGCTGGAACAGGCCAGCCTGGACGCGGCCTCGGACCTGCTGGACACCGACAGTAACGCCACCTTTGCGATGGTAAGTGGATTTTTGTGTTAATAGTCGTATCAGTATGATTTTTTTAAATAACGGCAAGCGTTTTCTGCGCTACCTTTAGGCTGCTCATTAGACTCATTATACCGATTTGAACATTTAAAACTTCTACTTCTACTCACTCCTGTTCCTCACTCGTTCCTGTTAAGGATGTCTGTTCGAATTATTACATCGTATGTTAGGACTCAGATTCAAACTTTTCGGAAAAGCATTGTGTCCTACACCGGGAACTCCATCAATGTATTGTAAACACATTGTGAAAAAATGCCCCTAAATGTTTCATTTACATTCTGCAGACCTTTATCCTCTTGTAGACCGATGAATCAAGAGCTCAATTAATTCATATTCAACGTAGATTTCCTCCCTACGCTCTACAGTCTACCTGGGGCCTGTGACCTTAAGCCCTTCTCTGAACTGTTGTTACACTATCCTTCATACGGTGGGAAATCAACTCGCGCTAAATCCCGAAAAATCGGGTCATGTCTCCCGTGAACGCGTGCTAACCCTTACACATTTTGTGTAACCTCTGCCGACTGGTTCAGTTGTTCTCTTTGCCGTACACCTGCAATAGTCGTGTGGTGATACGTTTCCACTCATGGCAAGGAAAACATCTGTATTCACCTGGAATATCTTAAACGCTTAAAAGAAGACTTCCCTGATCCGTTGGAATTCTGTCCTTCTCGGCGCTGTTTTACTCATGCGATGAGTTCGTGCGCGTTTTCTGGATTGCAACTTTGCAATCATCAAGCTGTAGCTTGTAGCCGCAAACCAGTTCTTAAGTACAACTTTTCTTGGAACTCTTCAATGTATCTCAGCCTTCCATCGATGGAGAATGAGACATGCAGTCTTTTAATAAGACATATATCACTATGTAGGGGAAAAGTTTCCTAAATGGGCCTATCGTATTAAATGCGCCTACGGCCGTTTGACGAAATGGCTGACAAGACAACATATCTAATCAATGCATTTTGAGGGTGATACGCTTTGAACATAAGGCAATAAAGAATTTTATGAATTAACCAACTCAATAAAGAAAATGAAAAATTCATACAAGTTTTTGATTCCTTTTAATGTAATATTTTGACTTTTAAAATTATACGTAAAGAAGCTCAAAACAAAAAGGGTGGTTCTTGTTTCTGATTCAAATGAACCTTACAAGTAAAACAAATACAAGCTTTTATGATGGTTTCATAATGAATGTAAAGTGGAATAAGTGAGTGTTTTTGTATACCCCCATCATTTTTGTAAAATGCCACTATCATAAAATAACAGGTTTGAAAGGAAAAATATATGATTTTTATCATTAAAACTTCGAATTTAAGCTCTAATTAACATCTTTTGAGAAAATTGAAGATCTCAAAACTGATTTGATAAGGTTTTTCTTATGAATGAACTTCCTCCATAATATGGCAACCCTAACTTTTGTTTTATTCTATAAAATAATAAAAGAAAAAGATTTTAATAAAACTTCAGATTTATCGAAAGAAAGTTATCAGTTTCTGGCATTTCCAATGAAATTATATGGAAATATTACCAACAAATAAACAGAAATTTCGCCTAAAACATAAATAGGCGCATTTAGCCTGCACGGTTTGAGGTTCGGCAATTTTGACAACAGTTTTAATAAAGTCGATTTTTCAAAAACTGAAGGAGATTTCAACATAAAAATTATTCCATGGGTATATAGTTTTTGTACACATATTCGATGTAATATTTGATTTAAAAGAATCTGCTTAACACGTTCGTCGCCCCGTCACATCAAAACACGAGTTTAGCCACACGTTTTAAATCCTACACTCAGAAATGAAAAAAATATGAAAATTATTATATTTCAATAACTTCGATATTTCTCTGACATTAATATCCAGAAATATTAAAAAAATAACTATTTCAGATATTAAAATTTATGCATCCGAACAATTTCTTGGCGTGTAATGATCCAATGCATAAAATTTAATAACCGAGATATTATATATTATTTTGTTCAAACAAACGCTTTGTGCGTTTGAGTCCCAACTAAATGGGTATGAGCACATGCTAGATTCTTCAGTTGCTAAATGCCTTTCAACTTGACTGCATGCAGATTCCATTCTCTTTAAATATTTAACTGAATCATATTTAAAAAGGATGGACTCAATTGCAGCAAGTAATATTACCAGCGAAATGTACATGTTTTTATGCTATGGTCAATTATGCACATTGACCATAGAACATGAACGAAAATCAAACGATTTTCGTTTGCTTTTTCAGATTATTTCTGCTTTAAGCGTTTGCCTTTACGTTACGGCTCAAACTTTTTTTTCTGACCACCAGATGTCGCTCCATAACATTTCTCAATGCATAAATTTTAATCGCAGAAATATTTCCCAGTGAGAAATATCCCAGTAATTACACCATGAGAAATATCCGTGTGCGTAAAGAGGGAGATATGTGAAAATACCTAAAAAATAACTGTTTGATATTTTATTTATTTCTGATTGTAGAGTTCTCCCTCTCAACTTTCTTGCTCTGAGATTTTTTTTGGGCCCGGCTAGTAAACCTACCAAAATGAGTGTGGCGACGAATGCGTTTATTGGCGCATATAGCCCGCTTCTCCGCTACTTAGGATCCCACTGTGTTATGCTAGAAATTAATCGGCAGCTCTACTCTTCCACGCAGCTCAAATAACCTGTGGTCTCATATTAGACCTGAAACACCCCCCAACAATCGCTAACTAGCGCGGTCTGCACTCAGTACTGTGGAATCCCGGACGGCCCATTTGCATCGTTCATTCTCTAGATAATTGAGACCCAGCAAACAGTTTTTTATGCTGTGTTGATAAACGTTTCATATCCATTATAGAATGATCGTATGAAAGTTGAAAAATGTTGAATGTTGAATGTTAGTAAAGGCAACATACATAAATATAATTTATTTCTAAAGCGACGAAAAATACACCAATCGGGCGTTATCCGACACCTTATTCGTACCTATCGGAAGAATGCAAGATAGCGCAAGATTATGCTCTCATAGCCTTCAAATCGTTGACAGCGAATATATTTTCTAGTTCTCTCATTGGTCAATATTACTCAATTCCCATCTGATTTTTAGCCATCTGGATGAACTGCTGGTTGCAGAGAGAACATGACGATGAATTTCTCACTTGAAGCCCGAGTGGGAGTCAAATCACTTCAAAATTTACAAGCATGGCGGACATTCTATCATATCCGATTTAAACTGACTTTAGACAACATTTTATACGATCTTTTAACTATGCAGTAGGAATTGCGATTCGCATCACCATTGAAAATGACTTAAGTTATCATCTCTGATACGATTTCATGTTTGCTGGGGAGCTCAGTTATTCTAGCGATTGCTTGTGCTGATGTTTCGAGCTTGTCTTTAATAATCTGTGCTTCGCCAGAGGCATATCTAGGATGCCACATTCTCTCCTATTTCAATGTTTCATTTATATTTATTTGTTATCTTATCAATTCCTATGCAATGGGCTGAACCCGGCTCACGGTGTCTCTGATGGAACGATTTTATTTATCGAAAATTAGCATCGCTAATTTTTGCACCATTCGAAAGCTGGGACTTTCCCCTTTCATTTGAGCCCAAATTTGAAATAATCCACCGGGGGATCTAGAACATTTTATTTTCTTGAAGATTTTTTAACCTTTTCAATGGTACTTTTCAAAGACAAAGTCATGCTTTTAACTGTGAAAACGCTCGTCTTCCCTTAAGCATAAATCCAACATCACATGTCAATAATATGATTTAATAGGAAATTTTCCTGGCTACAATTTTGTAGAAGACACCAAAGTGATACGAATTGAGAGAAAGGAGTTGGAATGTCAGAAACAGAGTTATTATTATTATTTCATTTGAAAAATCTAATAAAACTTCTCACCACTGATTGTACTAAGACCAAAAAAAGTATTCTACGAGCTTTGTTATTGATTGTAGATTGTATGAATGTTCAAACTATTTATTTAAATTAAAAAATCAATCTTTTACATATAATTGATCAAGATTATCTGAAGTTATGAGCATTTTTGGGGTTTTATTATTCCGGAACAAATATCAAATTCTTTTTTTTTGTCACTCCGATTTTTCTAAAAATCCCAAAGTGGGGAATAAATAAAGTTTAAGATATTTTAGATAATGATTTGATACATTTTTCAAAAATTCAAACAGTTGAAAGAGCGAAAGCCAAACTGTAGAAGATGGGAGTAGTATTACCTGTCATTTAGATTTTTTTTTTCAAATGTTTGATCTTAATTTTCTCGATTGTTTGATTTCGTGCAATGTAGATTGTATACAAGTTTGTTGCAAGCCAGCTTTGGTTCAATTTTTTTTCCAATGTATTGAGATTTGAATTAATTTTTATTTTAAAACCCATTTTTTGTTATGTTTAGGAAATTTGAAAAAAAAATCATCAATATGAACAAATGGAAAATTTCAGAAAACAAAATAAAAAAAGATTATTTCAGATCTGACAACTCAAAGTGAATTGAGAAAATATTTTCGGATAATAGTATTACATCAAATCAACCTCTTAAAATTGTTGAAAACAAAGTTGATGTTGAGATATTGTAATCTCCTTTTTTTCTTTTTATAAATAAATCAATGAAAGAAATTAGGTTCAGTTCGTGTACTTTTGAGAAAAATGAACAATCTAGAATTTTTTTTACAAATCTAGACCACATTTTTACATACACGAGTGCCTCCAAAAACACTAATTTATGGAATCAAACATAAACAAAAGGTTAATTTTTTTTTTAAATTTTATTTATAACACTTTATCATGCTTGTGATACCCGTGTCTAAGGTTTTACAATCAATCTAAAGTGAAAAGTATGAAAACCTTCAGAAATCATCAAAAAGGATGAAAGATTTTCAACAAAGATGTTGGATTATGAAATCCAGGTGAATTATTTAGAATTTTGGCTTAAATGTAAGAAGCAAATCTTATTTTTTCCTAGCCCTAGATGTTTGTTCATAAAGTATTCAAACTAAATTAGCTCAAAATATAAATAACTAAATTTTCCAGAAAGGCGGCAGACAATTGTTCTAGAATAAAACCCTTCAAATGCTCATAACTTCAGGTAATACGGCTCAATTTCATGTAAAAGAGATATTTTTTAATGTAAATAAACCGGTTTGAACATTTATACACTCTACAATCAATAACAAAGCTCGTAGAATACTTTTTCTGGTCTTAGTACAATCAGTGGTGAGAAGTTTTATTAGATTTTACAAATGAAATTATAATAACTCTGTTCGTGACATTCCAACTCTTTTCTCTCAATTTGTATCACTTTGATGCCTTCCACAAAATTCTAGCCAGGGAAATTTCCTATTAAATCATATTATTGACATATGACGTTGGATTTGTGCTAAAGGAAAAATGAGCGTTTTTACAGCGATA
Organism: Uranotaenia lowii; assembly: GCF_029784155.1. Taxonomy (NCBI): domain Eukaryota; kingdom Metazoa; phylum Arthropoda; class Insecta; order Diptera; family Culicidae; genus Uranotaenia; species Uranotaenia lowii. The sequence goes on from NC_073693.1 coordinate 329,810,617, forward strand.
AGTATGATTTTGTCTTTGAAAAAACCATTAAAAAGTTTAAAAAATCTTCAAAAAAATAAAATGTTCTAGACCCCCCGGTGGATTTTTTATTTCTGATGGCCATGGGCTGAAACCCGACTACATATTTATTTTATTCTATTTTTACCTACGACAGCCATGAGCTGATACCCGGCTTACTGTCGATTTTAATTTGTTTAATTTTAATCTCAAAAACACTAACTGTCAGATCTTCTAGTTTCCCAGTTTATAAAAAAACACAAACTTATTGCCTTGCTGGGCTGCCGATATCCTCTAATTTCTCAAATAATAAAAACACACTTATGTCGGAAGGCTGTCGATACCTCTTTATCCATTTGGGCGATCGAATTCCTCTGCCCATTCCTCTGCGTTAATTCGAAAATCCGCGTAAAAAAAACCGCGTTAATTCGAAAATCCGCGTAAAAAAAAACCGCGTTAATTCGAAAATCCGCGTAAAAAAAACCTCGTTAATTCGAAAATCCACGTAAAAAATCCATTTTAATGAAAAAATTCGCGCAAAAAAGCACATTACTAAAAAAACGTGTAAGAATCATGATTATTTAAAAATTTGCGTACAATGATAGTTTATTTTTAAGATAAAAAACAAAATCAATTAGATTAATAGAATAGTAGAATATAGTGAGGCTTATTTGACAGTGTGGAATTCAGATCGTCTTATGTCTCATGTCTCAGGTCTCATATTCCATGTCTCAGGTCTCATGTCTCAGGTTTCATGTTCCATGTCTCAAATCTCAGGTCTCATGTTTCATGTCTCATGTCTCATGTCTCAGGTCTCATGTCTCAGGTCTCATGTCTCAGGTATCATGTCTCATGTCTCAGGTTTCAGGTCTCAGGTCTCATGTCTCATGTCTCAGGTCTCATGTCTCATGTCTCATGTCTCAGGTCTCATGTCTCATGTCTCATGGCTCATGTCTTAGGTCTTATGTCTCATGTCTCATGTCTCATGTCTCAGGTCTCATGTCTCAGGTCTCAGGTCTCATGTCTCAGGTCTCATGTCTCATGTCTCGTGTCTCAGATCTCGAGTCTCAGGTCTCAAATCTCAGGTCTCATGTCTCAGGTCTCAGGTCTCAGGTCTCAAGTCTCAGGTCTCAGGTCACAGATCTCATGTATCACGTTCTTAGTCTCAGAGCTAAGATTTTCCCAACTACAAAAAGATTCTAAGTGTTTTCCTTTGAAAAAGTCTTAGAATATTTTCTCTGAAAAACCGCGTTAATTCGAAAATCCGCGTAAAAAAAGCCGCGTAAAAAAAATCGTGTAAAAAAAAACCGCGTAAAAAAAACCTCAGTGTACTTGGGTTCTCAAGTAACAATTTTAGTTTTATTATGTTCAACCAAAATTTGTTAGGACTTCAGCACTAATCTTCATAACAAGCTAAGGTTGGTTTCAAAATTCAAATTTCGCTGGAAATAATAACAATACCAAAAATACACAAAAAAGAAAATTTATTCCTTGAGTCATTTTCTTACTCCTGCAGAATTGATAAACAAAGTCAAAGTATTTCAAAAAATTTCATTAGTGCAACTTTAAAATTCGGTAAATTTATTTGAAAATTTACACATAATGAAAATTCAATTTAAAATTTATGTTGTTTTAGTAAGAACATTTTGAGATTGTAAAAATGAAAATTTGATTCATGAGTAACGAATTGATGACATGTGATGAACATGCTTTTAATCAAATTTTACTCACACACACATTTTCAATATCTATTCATTTCGCCTAACTTTCAAGTCGACTGTAATTTTCATTATCTTGGAGTTTTTCTACTAGAAGAATAAACCTTTCATCGATAAGATCGCGAAATTAAATTAACAAGCAGAACTAACGGTGATTAAACTATTCATAAAGCAAAATGAAGATGGAAAAAATAAATCTTTGATGCCTATGTTTTCATGATTGATTTGATAGATTTTGGCGTATTGAACCCGAAACTATTGTCAGATTTAGTCAATTACCCCTCGTTTGGGTAATATGAAGTTTATAATATAAAAAATGTAACAGTTTTGGGTTAAATCAATCATTGATAACTAATCAACTAACAAATCTTCATGATAGAAAAAAACTGATTCTGAATTTTTATTATACTTTATTGAATTTATTTAGCAATAACATTTTGACAATGATGATGATAATGATGATCTAAAAAACTATAATTCGACAGTATTTTGAAAATTTGGGAAGAAAAGTATTTCTGACATAACTGAAGAAAATTAAAAAAAAGATTTTATTCCATATAAAAAAATTGTTGAAGTCTGCAAAACGATTTGGTTTTTGCTTTTAAACGTATCTGAAATTCAATTTAGTTAATATGTACTTCTTTAAAAATTCGTTAAAAATCTTTTCTACTTCAAGATTGGGAAAAGTAAACAAATTGAAAACTTTTTAAACTTTTTTCGCAGATGTCAAAATTACTTGGGATCTTAAAAAAGTTGATATAAACCTTTATTTTCATGTTTTTTGTAACGTTTTAAAGTTTTGGCAGAAAAGTGAAGAATTTTTATTGAATAACTTTTACCTATGAATATTCAAAAGTCTCAGTGCACAAAAATTGATCAAAATGAGCTCTTTAATTTATTGTACCTCAGGAAAATATGAATTATGTGGCCTTGTGCAATTTACCAAAATTCTTTTAAATGTGGAGTTGAAGAACAAAAAATACAAAATAAAATTGTGGCTCAATTATGCTTCTTGAATAAAACTTTGTATCGGCATAAAACCTGTATTGATATAAATGATTTTTTATTATAACAGTGGATGTAATGGAAGTAATGGATAAACTTGTTTTGACACGCTTCTTAATAAAAACCAATATTAAAAGCCGAGGTAGGGTTTTCGTGTGGCAAGATTTGAGTTTCAAAACAAAAATTGCAAATCGAAATGAAAATTAGTTTTAAATTCGTGAACGTCATTTAATGTCGAAGAATGTAATGTCTTAGGCCTAGAATGATGATACCCACGGAGGCAATCCAATTTCCTGACATGTTCGTTAACACTTATATACATGTCAAATTTCTTTATCTTACGCCACCCAAGACTGATGACTTCCGCTGATCTTTAAAATACTGTAAATGGTAGAAAATCTCATCAAAATGTCATGCGATTATCATTGATTTACAGAACTTTCAAGTTTAGCGGAAGCTGCCATCATGGATTTCAAGATGGCGTCAGAAATAATTTTTAAACTTCTTCAAGTTTAGCCTATAAGTTGAGACCCAAGGGTTTTCAAGCGATTATTAATAAAATACAGATTTGAAAAGAAAAGATTTCAAGACGGTGTCACATAGCGAAATTCAACTTTTACTCGTTGATCCCTTTCACCCAATACCCAAAATGTGAAGTTATCATGCGATTTTCAGTGATTCATAGCATTTTTAAAGTTAATAGGCAGCCACCATCTTGGGTTTCATGAAGGCGTCAGATTGAGAAATATGCTTCTATTCGTTGAACCCTTTCAACTTATATCCATATTTCGGGGGATTCATACGATTTCCAGTTATTTACAGTATTTTCAAGACGAGCGGATGCCGCGATATAGGATTTCAAGATGGCGTTCGGATAGCTAAATTCGACTTCTGCTTGTTAAGCCTTTTCAAACGGAAACCCGCATTGTGGATGTTTCATGAGATTGTCAGTCACTTGAAGCTTTGAAAAGAAAAGGCGAAGCCGCCATCTTGGATGAATGATGACGTCAAGCAACAAATTTTTCTCCTACTAGTTGGGCCTTTTGACTCAATACTCATATCATAAAGATTTTAACACCACTTCCGGTGAATTAAAGTGTTTCCAAGATTTTTGTATTTTTTTTTTATTTAACTCAAAAACAACACACATGATTTAACAAAAATATGAAAAAAATGGGAATTTCAATTTCAATTTTTAATATGTGCAATCTAGCTTGAGCGTGTCCTGTTTTTATATCTTGATCGAGAATTGTTACCTTATTTTATTGCAGTTTTTTAAAGCACTGTGGGCTTTAAAAAACATGCAAAAAAAGCTTGGACAAACTTCTCAGGTTTTGTTTTATTGGAGTTTTAAGAGCATTCAGAACTCTTTCTAAACAACTTAAACAGTAAATTTAGCAAAAGCTTTATTAGCGTTTTAAGAACTATCTCAAAACAAATGGTTGAATCAAGATCCAAGAATTTCTCATGACCATAATAAAACAGTTATAAAACTAGCTGCATGTTAAATGCCATAATAAAATCATAATTAAACTTTCTAATGTTAGTTGGTTAAATCTGTGTTACTTGGGGCTCCTATTAAAACCTTATCTGGCTCCGGCTTGAACAAAACTTTCTAGTTCGGATTCGATTACCTTTCAAAGCTCAGATCTAAAGATCTTTCTTGGTAACGACTAGAAGACCTCCCAGTGACTACGACTTTCTGTATTCTAGTCCAACAACTTTCCTTCGATTTGACGCCGTTTCATAGAAAAAGTCCGACGATCCTGTCTGGCTCCAGTTTGACGAGATTCCAAAGGCTCCAGGCTCATCGATTTTCCTATGACCATCCATGGAACCGGTTTCATGTCTTTGGTTCCTGGTTTGGTTAACTTTCATCGTATTTGGCATGAGGATCTTTCTACATTGATTCCCCCTTTCTCCTTTTTCACTAGTTCTAACTAGACCCATAATCTAGTTTAGCACTTCTTTCTCGAATTTTTTTTATTAAATTACCTTAGGTACTGTGATAAAAAAAACTTCATGTGTATGGTACTGTTATTCTTAAACATCGATTGCTACGACACGACAAATATCCTCATAAAAGTTCGAGAATAAATCATTTCGATTTCGAAATTCGAACTTATAGTGGCTTCTGCCATTAACATTAGTGAATTTTAAACTTGAGGTCTCACATATAAAAAATATATCGCTGCCAATTTTAGCTAATCATAAAAGCTGCTTCCAGGACAGGTAAATCAATGTCTGGTTGATCACACAGTTAAATTGAAAAGGAAGTTATTTATCTCCAATTTACCACAAACTTATTTTTTTTTTTTTATTTTAGAAACCATTGGTGCGTCATCCTGGCGATCCGCTAGCTTTGGAAAAGCTACGACAGTGCGAGGTCCACATGCAGGCCCCCAAACGGCAAAACTGCTGCAGGAGTTGGATGTCGAAGTTCCCCACCAGGTAAGGCCTCAAACGCATGACTCGTATAATTGCGGTAACCTGTCAACCTTTCAACCAAATCCATTTAAAACCAAGGTTGCCATAAGAAAAACGATGTTTTATATTCGTTTTCTTCTCTCTAATTTCCAACTAGATGTGAACAAAAATAGGCTCAACACACTTATCTATATCTACACTTTTTTTCGTTACAAAAATATTAATCAGTGTCAAATCTATTAATTAAGTTTTTTCCGTATCGAACTCCAGAGTGTTGTCCCGATTGAGACGCACCACAGACAATGACATCAACTTCAGGTTTAACACACGTACACTTGAACAGTTTTTCATAATTTTCACACACTCTTATTTACGATCTTCCTACAAACACATACACAAAAATGGCAACACTACTTTTGTCTCAACTTGGGTTCATTTATAATCACAGCTTTATTTCTAGCAAACCTATTTCCTCTTGAACCTACATACATTAAATTGATTTTTGCTTACTCTGTGCCGCCCAATCCTACCACAAAATAGCCCATTGAAGAAGATTCCATGCTTCGGACGAGGGTAATTATTCAGACCTTTACCCTACATTATGCCCGTTTGTACATCTCGTTGTCGAGCGATTTCCCATTACATTTTGAATTGAACCAAAAATAAAAAAAAAACTAAGCAAGCCTAGAGTAGTTTTTCGAATTCTAGTTGCGCGGCTATTTAGAGCTCGCTAAGCAACGTTTCCTACGTTTAAGCAAAAAAAAAAGTTCTTTACAAATAAAATTTGCCTATCCACCTATCAGCATAACAAGCTTCTAGAGTTGTTCGAAGTTATTATTTTCGATCATCTATAAGAGTCAAAACTATATCCAATACCATCCCAATTGGCACACACAAAACACCCTCATAGACAACTTCCTACTAATTAGAGTGACAAACGTAGGCAATTAGCCACTTTCTACTAACATTTAGCTCTTCCTCTCTATCTATCTATCGAAAAATCATCTGTACAAAAACAATTCATTTCATCCTTTCTTAAAACCGCTCGTGATAATTAATCGATCGATGAAGCATAGAAAGTGTGATGTTCTATTAGAGAAAACTCTAACCGGAGGCGAGAGAGAAATTAAAAAAAAAAAGAAAGTGCAAACGTTCCCGAACTTACCTAAATAGTTGCACAAAAATCAATTTAATAATAATCTCACAACCATTTCCCAGTTTACTTGAAACTAACACATTCATAACACTAGAAACATTTTTGACCCATTTTAAAATTAAGCGAAATTGGCCTACAGTAAAAAGTAGAAACACAATCACCACCTACCAATTCGAAACACAAAATTACAAAATTTATCTTTAAAAAAAATAAAAACACAATGTCGCTTTCTGGCTGAAACACTTTTATTCCCTATTTTTTATCTTATCAAGCACAACTGTTGGTAATGTTTTGGTTTTGGTTTTGTTTCTCTCCCCGATTATCACTGTTCTTATCTGCGATTGAAATTTTCTCCTAAATAAATTTAAAAAAAATCCACATACATTTTTTAAAAATTCTACTAGTTATGTTTACCCGCTAGCTGCTAGGATAAATGATTGCTCCAAACCCGGTTTCGAAAACTGAAATGATGATTCTGGTTACGATTTGTTTTCTTTCGTCAGAGTTTGTTTATATTTGTTACTTTATACGACCTTTAATGCATGCTAGGCTTTTGTTTGATTTTATCGCGAAATTTTGTTTCAGAATTTACATAAACCACTATTCTGCTCTGTAACACTAAATATTATGCTCTCGTGCATTGATTTGGGATACAAGTTAAGCACACTTATTGGAAAACTATGGAGCCACCTTTAAAAACTTATATAAAAAAAGTGTTAGAAAAACTACTATTTCAACTCTGAAAAAACGCATAGCTGGTTTTGGTCTAATTTGGCACTAAATCCAAACATTCAATTTGAAATTTTTATAAAATTCAATAGAAGAAAATGTAACTTTTTCTGACATCACTACTAAGCTTTCAACATTTGCTTCACAAAATAGCTAAGATTCTTTTTGGTTGAAAGTTTCCTGAGTGTTTCCTGAAAATTCCTATATTTTTCTGAACAGTGAAAACCAAACCAAAGGAAATCTTTTGCAATTTCTTTGAAATTTCTTTGAAAACGTTCATTTGAGTACCTTAATAGTATTCTACAGCTTTGCCAAAAAAGTTTTTAAAAAATCGATGATTTAATTTTTAAGTTTTTCAAAACTAAACTTTTTAATTTCAAAAACTAGAGGTGATATAAAATTACTCATTGAATAACTGAAAACCAGTTTTTAACTCTTATTACCTTATTAAAACGTGAATTTTGTTGTGTGCCTTGTGTAATCAACTTATCTCAACTATCTTAAATTTTTAGGTGACAATTTTTTCATTTTAATTTAACCTGAAATCAGATAATTAGACAATTTTCGTTCGGTCTTGATATTTTAACGATTCCTTATCTTGCGACCAACTTTGAATTACTGTTCATACGCAATTATGAAAAATATTGTGAAATTATTGTAAAAATGATGGCTCCAGAAAAACTTTGGAATTATTAATCGAATGTTTTGGAAAAATTAACTTAAAAATGTCAACATTTATCAAAGCACGCCAACACTTTTCAAACAAACCACAGATAATTACTTTAGTGTAGGGAAAAAAAAGAATTCGATTGATTTGTCTAAATGAAAAATGACAAGCGATACCGACAAGTTTTCTAAAAAAAATCTGGACAATTTCTTTTGATTACTTATGATAGTTCAATTAAGTAGAGACAAATGTGTACCTATCTGTACAACTGTTGATTTCAATAATTTAGAGATGCTCACTTTGTAACTGCTAACTCTGTTTGAAAAGAAATGTTAATTAGGTTCTGTTTTGAAAAAAAAAACTCTCTGGAGCCACTGTTAAATACATACAGTACCGTTCATAATTGTATAGAAAATGGAAGCAAGTGCACTGTCACTTCGACTTTGAACTTCCATAACTTTTTACTCTGATGATAGTTTTAGATCATTTGTGGCGTTAGATAGATCAACTATCACACTATTATCACACAAAATTTGAGCTCTCTAGAGTTTGTGTGGCCTGAGAAACAGTAATTTTACGAAAATCGGACTTTTTGGACTTTTCTCATTCAAACTGCAATATCTCTGAAACTACGCAACATTTTTTATTGAAATTTTGCACAGTGATTGTTGAAATATAGAGCTAGCATGTCTGAAGTTTTCGAAAAGTTCTTTCGATGAGATCAAAAGTTACGCGAGGTGCAATATTTCAGGCATGAACCTTGAATTGCGATTTCTATAGAATTTTGGACGAATGTTTTCATAGGAAAATCATATTCTCTGTTTGACAACCAGTTCATCTATTTCAACCGAAAAATCACAACAATATCGCGAGATTCTGATTTCAAAACACAAATGGACCATTTATTCCATTTTATCTTTTCTTCATTGCTTTTGCCAGACATTTTTTGTCTGATTGGTGGAGGAAATGATATTGTTCTCATAAATCGTCCAAAATTCTATAGAAATCGCATTTCAAGGTTCATGCCTGAAATATTGCACCTCATGTAACTTTTGATCTCATCGAAAGAACTTTTCGAAAACTTCAGACATGCTAGCTTCATATTTCAACAATCACTGTGCAAAATTTCAATAAAAAATGCAGCGTAGTTCCAGAGATATTGCAGTTTGAATGAGAAAAGTCTAAAAAGTCCGATTTTCGTAAAATTACGGTTTTTCAGGCCACACAAACTCCAGAAAGCTCAAATTTTGTGATATAATAGTGTGATAGTTGATCTATCTAACGCAACAAATTTGATCTAAAACTGTCATCAGAGTTAAAAGTTATGGAAGTTCAAAGTCGAAGTGACAGTGCGCTTGCTTCCAATTTCTATACAATTATGAACGGTACTGTACTTACAGACATGAGTCTGTATAACATTTAACAACCTATGGTTGGGCTTGAATCATGATCTACATGTTTAATTTCACAAGTGTTTAAAATTTGTATATTGAGAAATTTTATAAAAATATCAAAATACTCTAAGACTATTGTAAAACAGGAGAATTTTACTTATCTACTTAATTTTGATAAGGTAACGAAAATCATGATCATCAAGAAATGTATCCTGAAAATGTTTTCTACGTTTTAATGCAAGTACATCAAGCTTCAAATAAGTGAAATTATAAACACTTGCTGATCAACTTGAAGTTCATGAAAATTTGACTTTCCAGTTTTGTGTGACTATAGTCTATGTTAAGGTTGACAGAATTTTTTCAGTACGTATCCGGGCTGCACAAATGCGGACAATTTTATATAAAAACCTGGTAAAATACGGGCATTTGATTTAAAAACTGACGACCAAAAATCCGGGTAATATCCGGGCAAATTTTTTCATAACCTAGAAATTACTCAATAAAAATCATGAAAAAAAATTGAAATTTTTTTAATCTAAAATAATCGACAAATTTTAGGTCACATTTTAAGCTTACAACCAACCTTCCATAATTATTGTTATAAAACTTGTTCAAACAATTTTTTTTGGAGGCATAAATAAAAATTATGGCATTTTATATGCGGCCAGTTTTTTAACTGTTTTATTGTGGTCATGAAAAATGCTTTGATTCACCCATTTGTTTTAAGGTAGTTCTGAAAACGCTAATAAAGCTTGTACTAAATATACTGTTTAAATTGTCTAGAAAGAGTTCTGAATGCTCTTTAAAAACTCCAATAAAACATAAACTTAGAAGTTTGTTTCAAGCTTTTTTTGCATGTTATACAAAGGCACGAAGTGCTTGATCTTAAACCCGTAATAAATTAGGTGACAGTGCTCGATCAAGATGTCAAAACAGGACCCGCTAAGGCTAAATTGCACATATTTGAGTTGGAGTTCCCATTTTCACACATTTTTGATAAGCCATGTGTGTTGTTTCTAAGTTAGGCAAAAAAGAAACATATAAAAATCTTTGAAATACTTCAAATTACCGAAAGTGGTATGAATATCTCTACAATATGAGTATTGAGTGAAAGGGAACTAGTAGAAGAAAAAACTGGAGAATTGCTTGACGCCTTCATTAATCCAACATGGTGGCTTCCGCTTTTCTTTTCAAAGCTTTAAATTCCTGAAAATCTCATGAAACATCATCAATACGGGTACTGAGTGGAAGGGCTATACAAGAGGAAGTCGAATTTGGTATTATCGAGTAGAAGTCGATTTTCGCTTTCTGATGCCATCTTGAAATCCAATATGGCGGCTTTCGCTTTACTTGAAAATGCTGTAAATCACTGAAAAACGCATGAAATTTTAGTGAGATTTTCGACCATTTACATCATTTTAAAGATCAGCTAAAGTCACCATTTTAGGTGGCGCAGATAGCAAAATTTGATTTCTATTCGTTTAGCACTTTTACCCAATAGCCATATTGTGGGGGTTTCATACGATTTTTAATCGTTTACGGCCATTTAATGTTCAGCAAGGTCGCCATTTTGGATTTCAAAGATGGCGTTAGATAGCAAAATTCGAATTCTCTAGTTTAGCCCTTTCATCAACTACCAATATTGTAGGGGTTTCAAAGGGTTTATAGTTTTTTATAGCATTTTAAACTTAGCCATAAGAGCTTAAGAGTTCGGGTGATGTATAGGATGGAGATTATTTTTTATGAAGATTAATGCTATAGCTCTAACGAAGATGTGCTTAGCATAAAAAAGCTAAAATTGATACTTGGTTTGCGATAGTATTTGAATGTTTTAAGAAAGCGCAAATTCGCTTAGAGCTATCAAAAACTCATCTCAGAGGTGAATTTCGAAGGAAAAAAAAGAAAACAGATATATTGGATAAATCTAGAACAGGGAAGAGCTAAGCTTTTATTGAAATTTCTTTTTTTTTCTGACTTTTTCCTTGATATATTTTAATAAAACACTAGTCGATACTAAACAAAAAAGAATTACATCTCAGTAACTTGCCTCACAGTCATTCAGACGGTTAACTTTTTTCTGTCATTTCTTGTGTTTTTTTTAAAGGCAAAAGTGCAATGTGATTGATAGGCAAAACGCGATATTTTAGTTTTTTTTTATTCAGATGGCATTTTTTCCCTGTTATTAAACTATCACTTCAAAATTAAAAAAAAAAATAAAGTGGACCTCTAGAACAAACAAAAAATGGGAAGAATACAGATTATCACAGACTTTATAAGTCCGTTGCTCAAATTCTGGCAAAAAAATAATACATTAACAAGAGTACACTTTTTGTTCTTGAATATTAAGAGCTCTTATTGACATGGTCGACGTAGGATTCTTATCAACATGACTCATAATCAAAAGCAAAATGTGGTTTGACTGAAGAAGTTTGGAACGACTACTTTCAGAAATTTCACAGTGACATCTTTCAAAAAAGCAATCAACATTATCTTAGTTAGATTAGCTTTGAAAATCCGATCCCAGTGGTATCTGAATTTGTTAAAAAAAATTATGAAATCTGATAAATTCATCTAGAATCAATAATGTCAACTGTAATTTTTGGCGAAATTTGTTTAAAAATTTCTAAAGTTTGAATTTTTCTAAAAAAAAACCTTATTAAAAATGTCAATTCAATTATCTTACATGGAGTTTCGAATGAAAAAACAGTTTTACACCATTTGTTAGAAAAAAATCGGCACTTTGTGGAAAAATTTCTAGAAGATACGCCCTGAAATTGAATTTAATTTTTTTTTTCAACAACTTCCGTTTAGGAGACAGTGATTTCTCTTAAAACTAAAAATACATTTTCACGCTTTTTGTCATCGCTGTGGTATAGCTTCTAACTTTTGAAAATAAATTATGAAGAAAAGAACCATCTTTTGGATCAAAAAAAAACTAGTCGCCAATTTTCGCAAATAAGGGCTATCCAGAGAGGGAATATATGGTAATGCTTCTGGTACAATGGAAAATCCTTCAAAAGGCGATAAAGAAACACTAAGGTTACTGATGAAGGTTTTTCAAATTAAAAAAATTGCAAGGAAGTTGACTTTGGATTCAAGAATTCAAGTTTGAGAACTGGAACTTGGACGAAATTCCCTTAACAATCTGTGAATTTACTCAACTTTGATCAATTCCTAAATTTAAACGGAATTTTGAATTTAAAAAAATTGTTTTCCACCGTTTATAGCGAAAAATTTGGTCTTCGGGAAAATTTATACTATAAAAAAAGTAAAATTCCTTTTTTTTTTTCAATAAATTTCGATAAAGATTCAACGTCCAACGCTTAAAAGAGAGTGATTCCAAAATATAAATATCTTTCCAGAGGACTTTGAAGTGAGGAGAAGTAGTATACTCGGAATGATTGTTTTTAGAAAACGGTTCAAATTTGTTACAAACATTAGTTTTCGTTTTTCGATTAAAAAAAAGCGAATAAAAAGATGTCTCTGTATGGAAGAACAAATGTTTGCAAAAAAGTTAAAATCAATTAACAAATTTTCATAGAAACTACCTAAGATTTAGTGATGTACCTTATCAACTCCGGTCAATATTGTCTGCTTTGCATTTGAAAAATAGTGTTAAATTTTCTTTCAAACTACACGAATTTTTTTTATTCTTTCCGTTTTCAGTTTTTATTCGTGAAAAAAATTGTTATCATAAAAGAATAACGTTCGATTTTAATACTATAACTATACTTGAAGCATTATAAATTGTTGGTAAGTGATATTTAGAGAGTAGCCCGTCGAAAGAATTTTAAATTCGAATTGACCCGTGGTGGTTCAAAAGGTTGCTCAACCCTGATTTAGAATGTTCCATATATTTTTTTTTTGTTTTTTTTGTTGTTCAAATTTTCTTGAAAAATTTTCATATTTTTTACCCCTTAATATATGCAGCACCACAATGCTTTTTCGAATATGTGCGTTTGTGGCTCAAAATATGAATTATTTTATTTCAGGCTTTTAAAGTTGAATGCAATCATGAATTTGTCTCAATCAATTTTATTCTTAAAACCAGTTGGGTGATCAAAGTTACCCTGAAACATGAAAACGTGTTTTTTTTAAAACGGTCAATTGAAGCTAGACAGAATGTTCTAAAATTTTGCCTCTAACGATCAGGTTTCATACCCCTTATCACAGAAAGCATTTTTCAGGTGTTGCAAAAAAGGGACATTTAGAAATGGATTCTTCGAAGTTCAAAATATTTTTTTTCTATTTGCTGTTCAATATATTTCAGTTTCATACAAAAGAAATGCCAAGCATAAGTTTTGTAAAAAAAAATAGTATGAAAAATGTATATCTTAAAAGCAGAAAATTTACTTTTAAGCTTCCAAGAATTTTCCAAATATTTCCAAAACAGTCAAGAAACGGGTTGTCTATGAATTTTATATCTTGTTATTCAATGTGGCAAGTATTTAAAAAAAGTAAATCAAATAAACATTTAATAACATTAACATTAAATGTTTTGAAATTTTTGCAATCCAAACATCATGCTGGTCTTAGAAATTAAAATTTTTTAAACTCATCGAGAAATCGAAAATATATTGTTTTGTTATATTATGAGGTAATTTTTTTATGTGGTAATTCCATGATCAGAGGAAGAGACCTTCCCCATTTTTTTATATTATGCACATTGAAAGTTTTTTCAAAAGAATATGCAACGATTAGAAATAAAAGCAGATAGACCGTTGAAAAGAATAATTTTTCAGCTCTTACGCTATATTTTCAAGCTTTTTGGGGGAAATCCAGATAAGCTGGACAATACGGTGGTCCAAAAATAGAGTTTATTCCGGAATTAAAATCTTGGGGCGAAAATCGTTCCTTGGCTTGTCAGAAAGCCTCATGTCAAATTTCAGCTCATTCGGTTAACTCTAAAGGGATTGCTTGATACCATTTGTTCTAGAAAACTGCAAAATCCATTTTTAAAGGTTTAACATTTATGTACAGGTACCGATTGTTCTAAAAATTTGGCAAAACTAAACGTAATTTCACAAATATTACGATAAGATATCCAATACCTGATATTTATACAATAATTTTCTGGCAAAAAGGGCTTAGAAAGTTGATTTTCTCTTAAATACAGAAAATAGCGCCTTAAAGTATGCAATGACACAAGGGTTGAGACCTAGTTTTGGAATTTTCTCTTTTTTCTTTTTTTCTGGAAATCCTGTTTTGAAATTTTGTTTGATTTTTTCCAAGGACTAGGGCCCCCGGAATGAAGGATCAAGTCACCTTCAAAAAAGGATCAAGTCTCCCTTAAGTTAAAAATTATTTCAATTTGTTTACTTCCACAAAAATGCTTTAGTTCATTTACGGGTTCATGTATCGTTCCAACTTTTGGAGCATATAAAGTTGAAATTACACGCTGTCAGAAAATGCAAAAGACGACGAGTTGCAAAATTTTTCCTAAAAGCTATGATTAAAAATTAAAAAAGGGGATCAAGTATCCCATTCTCCCCTACATATTAAACAATCAAATAAGAATGTATGGGAGGACCACGTAAAAATTTGCAGTGGTTCTCCAATCCCTGCTCTATATAACAACTCTCTGGAGCCACCATCAAAGACAAAATCTTGTCTAAAAGTAAGACAAATGCTGGTTTGATTGATTTGGGAAAGTCATGTAAAATTAACAAGTTCAGGTAATTTCTCAATTGATATTCAGACATTGCTTTCTTAATCGCTTTGCAAAAACAATCAGTACACACAATTTGAAATCAGGAATCAACCAAATAATCACGTTATTATTTTTCATACTTGGTAAAGTTAGCAAAAAAAACAAAAGTACGTTGAAATGTTCTAATGTATGAATGTTGTTTTCCATGATTTTTTTCTCGAGTTTGGTATTACTCGACTTATGCTGAAATGACCGATTATGTTCTTTTAAAAAAAACTGGAAAAACTTTTCCGAGGAAAAAGTATAGTTTTTCCAGCAATATTCCACCTATATTCTTCTATTTTTTTGCTTGATTCTCGATAAATCTAAAGATTTAAACTGTGTATGTGATAGATTATCTTCTTGATTTTTTGTGTTTCAACAATACAAATGAAGATTCAAATAGTGGTATGACAATCGTATGATTGATGTTGTGCATTCAACAATAAGTAGAGTAAATTCATCAAAACAGGTATATTTGTTTTTACTTTAAATATGATAGATTTAACTATTTCAATCATAAGAATAAACCTGAATTGATTATATTTATAGTTCAATGCCTAGAATCAACCATACATTTGTAAATTAATCATCAATTTTTACAGTTGAATGAATTATACCATTACAGCTAAAGTTAAATGTGAGAGGTCAACCAGGAATGTATTGTTGAATCTACCATATTTATAGTTGAATGACTTAAATTAATCAGACAGTTGTAGGTGAATCAATTATACAACAATTATAGTTGAATCTATCACTTGTTTAAAGTTGAATCAATCATACCATTACAGTTGATTCCATTATATTTATAGTCAATTGAGTAACGTCAATCTACAGATTGTAGTTGAGTCTATTATATTTATATTTGGAGGCGAAAAAAACATCAACTCACTTTGATGGTTGGTATAACTAGCTGAAAAACTGAAACAACTGTCGTCTTTTTCCTCGTGTTATCTTGCTCATCTTTCTATAAGTACATGAGAATAGGACTTCTACATAATTTGGAATTGCTTGGAAGCCATTGCCATGCCAGATTTCCAAACTTTCATTGGGCGGAATGTATAAAATTATCTAAACTCTTGTGTTAAACGTTTGGTAGAATTCTTTATTTACAACTACTTTCTGCTGCATGCCTTCAGTTCCGTAGAGTTCAAAATTTTCTTTTATAAATTTCCAAATCCTTATATCCAGAATCAACATTTCAGTATAAATTTGATATTTTTTTCTTTTTCGTAGTATACATGCATGCTTGATATTGTTACTACCTTGAAATTAACCGACTTTTCTCATTTCTTTTTCTTCTCGTCCGAAAAACATTTACCACGCATCGCAGACAATGCTCCCGGTCCAAGCGCATCGACGTCATCTCCCGGATAACGTTCCCGCTGGTCTTTGCCCTGTTCAATCTGGTCTACTGGAGCACCTATCTCTTCCGGGAAGAGGAAGAAGACTAGATCATTCACGTCGCGGGGTTTCCTCCGAGCTTCCTCGAATCAGCACCAGCATCTTCTTCAGTCAGCATCGTTATTTTTTCCCACTACATACTACTATCCTACTGGCCTTTCGAGAAACCTGTTGGAATGTCATCCCGAATGTCATCAGCGATCACCCCCTCTTGAAGATTTAGGGGAGGCTGTACCGTTTATTATCGTTATTATGAACATTATAAGGTTACGAAGGTACTACATTTTAGGAATGTAATGTTAGTAATGCTAGGACAGATTTACGAGAATTATTAAGACATAAGAGATACACAGAAGAAGAAAAAATATGAATTTGGAGAGTAGTTTATACGAAAACGTTTCAAAAATGATAACAAAAAAAAATCTAGTCATATAATATTAGCAACACACAAATATAATTAACGGAAAGCTGAATCCACACAAGAAAAGAACTGCTCAAAACCCTTTAACGCAACAACACTCGAATATCAAAATTTCTGCAACATTTTCCCTTCTCTCAGATTCGAGCCTGCAAAAACTCACTTCTCTCAGCGTGTATCTATATTCTTGACTGTTGAATGTTTTCTCTCTCCAAAGCGAGAGAGAAAGTGATTTTCGTTGCACGATCCTCTTAGTTGTCCGCAACAGAAATGTTGTCCTTTCCCTACTCTCTTTCTCTCACCAAGTGAGAGATCCACTATAGATGTTTTTTATATCAACTGTAAGGTTCAACCTCCAAGCGCTTAACCAGAAAGAAGCGTGAAAATAAGGCATCAAATATCTCACAGAACAACCCCACATCCAGACAGTTAATCAAAAAAACAACAATATGCAAAAACAACCAAACAGAAAACCAAACAAAACAATGGATGTCTACAGCAAAGTATCTTAACTGTAAACAAAAACATAAGTAACCAACTTAGAAAATCATTTTATGTGGTTCCGATTGAATAAAAAACATTCTTCCAAACAGCAAATTTGCATTGAAAAAAATGCGCAGTGTGCCCTTGCCTAAAACAAGAACCTTACGCGGTAGAATACTACTGAATGTTTTAAAAGACATCCTACGTAAGAAACGTAAAAAAACAAACTCGTTGTTATAAAAAAAGTAACCTTAAATTGAAAAACAATCAAAAAAACAAATTGGTGACAAAGATCGTCACCTAACATAAAAGAAACTGAATTTTAAACAGAACAACCAAACGTTAAGAACTAGAAGAAGAAAAACATTGCTGCTACAACTACTACCAACAATGAAACATGAAAAGATTTAACTCGTACCCACTACTACTGATGTGATTCGAAACGTCCGATGAAAAATTCTCCCACACTGAGAAAAATTTGATCCACAAATATGAACAAAAGATGCGAAGATTAAAAAAAACAAAACCTTCTCGATAGAAACCATTCGATTTGACAAAAAATGAAAACACTGTTCATATTTTCTAATCTGCCGAAAAATTTCAAAATTGTAAGGAAAAATTAAAATTGTCGAAATTGTCAAAATTGCCAAAATTGTCAAAATTGCCAAAATTGTCAAAATTGTCAAAATTGTCAAAATTGTCAAAATTGTCAAAATTGTCAAAATTGTCAAAATTGTCAAAATTGTCAAAATTGTCAAAATTGTCAAAATTGTCAAAATTGTCAAAATTGTCAAAATTGTCAAAATTGTCAAAATTGTCAAAATTGTCAAAATTGTCAAAATTGTCAAAATTGTCAAAATTGTCAAAATTGTCAAAATTGTCAAAATTGTCAAAATTGTCAAAATTGTCAAAATTGTCAAAATTGTCAAAATTGTTAAAATTGTCAAAATTGTCAAAATTGTCAAAATTGTCAAAATTGTCAAAATTGTCAAAATTGTCAAAATTGTCAAAATTGTCAAAATTGTCAAAATTGTCAAAATTGTCAAAATTGTCAAAATTGTCAAAATTGTCAAAATTGTCAAAATTGTCAAAATTGTCAAAATTGTCAAAATTGTCAAAATTGTCAAAATTGTCAAAATTGTCAAAATTGTCAAAATTGTCAAAATTGTCAAAATTGTCAAAATTGTCAAAATTGTCAAAATTGTCAAAATTGTCAAAATTGTCAAAATTGTCAAAATTGTCAAAATTGTCAAAATTGTCAAAATTGTCAAAATTGTCAAAATTGTCAAAATTGTCAAAATTGTCAAAATTGTCAAAATTGTCAAAATTGTCAAAATTGTCAAAATTGTCAAAATTGTCAAAATTGTCAAAATTGTCAAAATTGTCAAAATTGTCAAAATTGTCAAAATTGTCAAAATTGTCAAAATTGTCAAAATTGTCAAAATTGTCAAAATTGTCAAAATTGTCAAAATTGTCAAAATTGTCAAAATTGTCAAAATTGTCAAAATTGTCAAAATTGTCAAAATTGTCAAAATTGTCAAAATTGTCAAAATTGTCAAAATTGTCAAAATTGTCAAAATTGTCAAAATTGTCAAAATTGTCAAAATTGTCAAAATTGTCAAAATTGTCAAAATTGTCAAAATTGTCAAAATTGTCAAAATTGTCAAAATTGTCAAAATTGTCAAAATTGTCAAAATTGTCAAAATTGTCAAAATTGTCAAAATTGTCAAAATTGTCAAAATTGTCAAAATTGTCAAAATTGTCAAAATTGTCAAAATTGTCAAAATTGTCAAAATTGTCAAAATTGTCAAAATTGTCAAAATTGTCAAAATTGTCAAAATTGTCAAAATTGTCAAAATTGTCAAAATTGTCAAAATTGTCAAAATTGTCAAAATTGTCAAAATTGTCAAAATTGTCAAAATTGTCAAAATTGTCAAAATTGTCAAAATTGTCAAAATTGTCAAAATTGTCAAAATTGTCAAAATTGTCAAAATTGTCAAAATTGTCAAAATTGTCAAAATTGTCAAAATTGTCAAAATTGTCAAAATTGTCAAAATTGTCAAAATTGTCAAAATTGTCAAAATTGTCAAAATTGTCAAAATTGTCAAAATTGTCAAAATTGTTAAAATTGTCAAAATTGTCAAAATTGTCAAAATTGTCAAAATTGTCAAAATTGTCAAAATTGTCAAAATTGTCAAAATTGTCAAAATTGTCAAAATTGTCAAAATTGTCAAAATTGTCAAAATTGTCAAAATTGTCAAAATTGTCAAAATTGTCAAAATTGTCAAAATTGTCAAAATTGTCAAAATTGTCAAAATTGTCAAAATTGTCAAAATTGTCAAAATTGTCAAAATTGTCAAAATTGTCAAAATTGTCAAAATTGTCAAAATTGTCAAAATTGTCAAAATTGTCAAAATTGTCAAAATTGTCAAAATTGTCAAAATTGTCAAAATTGTCAAAATTGTCAAAATTGTCAAAATTGTCAAAATTGTCAAAATTGTCAAAATTGTCAAAATTGTCAAAATTGTCAAAATTGTCAAAATTGTCAAAATTGTCAAAATTGTCAAAATTGTCAAAATTGTCAAAATTGTCAAAATTGTCAAAATTGTCAAAATTGTCAAAATTGTCAAAATTGTCAAAATTGTCAAAATTGTCAAAATTGTCAAAATTGTCAAAATTGTCAAAATTGTCAAAATTGTCAAAATTGTCAAAATTGTCAAAATTGTCAAAATTGTCAAAATTGTCAAAATTGTCAAAATTGTCAAAATTGTCAAAATTGTCAAAATTGTCAAAATTGTCAAAATTGTCAAAATTGTCAAAATTGTCAAAATTGTCAAAATTGTCAAAATTGTCAAAATTGTCAAAATTGTCAAAATTGTCAAAATTGTCAAAATTGTCAAAATTGTCAAAATTGTCAAAATTGTCAAAATTGTCAAAATTGTCAAAATTGTTAAAATTGTCAAAATTGTCAAAATTGTCAAAATTGTCAAAATTGTCAAAATTGTCAAAATTGTCCAAATTGTCCAAATTGTCAAAATTGTCCAAATTGTCAAAATTCTCAAAATTCTCAAAATTGTCAAAATTGTCAAAATTATCATATTGGCATGAATTTCAATGTTCAATCAAATAAAATTCATCTGAATTTCATCTCAGATTCAGACTTCAATTTCCAGTGCATCAAAAGTACACGGAGGGAAATTTTCCATCGGGTGTTTCAGAATTCAAACTGCATTTAAAAAAAAATATCTGTCCTAAGATCTGTGAGTAGCAAACTATCATATTTTTCTAAAGATTGATTTCGATTTATTGTGACCAGATTGAAAAAAAACACCACTAAACGGAATGAAAATTCAAAATTGCATAGAAAAAAAAATTTTTTTTGCTAGGGAATATCGAATTGTGACAATTCATCTTACTGTGGGTGCACTCGAAGATACTGTAAACAAAAAATACAGGGTTAATAGATGAGATGAAATAAAAAGAAAAATTTAAACGTATCGGAATCTCTCGAAGTACTCTTACGAATTAGTTATTTGTAACACAATCGGAAAACATTTAGAACAAAACTGAGAAACGTTGAAACGTTTCAACGGTAGAATTCCGTTATACTCTATTGTTACTTTATGGTATTTCTTATGAACATTTTTTTATGCCTTTTTTCAAATATGCTTCAATTTAATGAAAAGCTTGGAATTCAGAAAGATGGGATCACAAAAATGTCCGGAAAATAGGCGTGAAAGTTGAGAATCGACTAGATGGTATATGAACTCGTTACGTATATTTTTGTTACCTCTTTCTGTTGTACTGTAAATTTCCTATCGTCTACTATCTATTCAAACGAATAAATTATAAAAATAAAAGATATAACCACAAGTGGAATTTTTATACACGTTTAAACCCGAATGAAGGAAGAAAATATCAAAAGTTTAATCCTTGAAAATGAAAAGTTAGAGCAGAACAAAAATTTAAATCGTTGACAAACGCAATGCCAAAACCATAACGTCAGTCCTTAGGGCGCACATTTCGTTCAATCACACTTTTGTCACGAAGCAGTTAAAAATTTAAGTCAAACAGACAAAATTATAGTAAACCTAACATTTCACGTGATAACGCGCGTAGTTTGTAAGTAGTGAAGAATGAATTGTTTTTTTTTTAGTGTGTACATAATTCAAATGAAAAGAAAATGTCTTCATGTTTCGTTAGATTTTGCAGTTGTTAAAATGTCATCAGTTTTAAAGCGATTAAATCTTCTTGGTCACTTTGACAGAGATTGATCTTATATGGATCCAAACTAAGTAGGCTGTGAAATGGTTAAAAAAAACACTTCACCAAAACAAAAAGTGCGTCTCCCTAGAGACAGAAAGCTCAATTTTTAAGTTCGTTTTTTTCGAAACAAAAACGTGCTTTGTTGTTATTTTCCTAAATTTCTATGTCTTCGAATATATGTAACTTTTTTATACTTTCATAGCTTTTCGAAGATATTTTTCTATTGAATCTTATTACTTTCAGTTGAATTCAAGAAATAAAAATTTTGATATACAAAAAAAAGACGTTAAATACCAAATAGTAGCACAACACCCACAACAACAACCACAAAAAAACATAGCCTACTGGAATATGTAACTGTCTATAAAGTTCACCAGAGAGAAAAAAAAACAAGATATGAATACAACAAACAATCAGTGGTACATGTACGTAAATAAAAATCCGTTGTTTTTCTGTACAATATTTTATTAGATACCAACTAAAGGAAGAAGGAAAAACACTAGCGCGCATACACAGAAACAGCAGATGAACAGAAGGAAAATACATTTTATTACACGTGTTATACATATAAAACTAGAAGATCGGGGAACAGAATTCACGAATGAAACGATAAACGAGGAAAGGAAGAAAAAAAATTAAAACACAGATAGAACACAGTAGTAGAAACAAAATTTGCAGTTGTAAATTTTTTACTCGCTAAGACTTTCCTTTCGAACACTTCCTGTATCATGTAAAAGAAGATGTAAGGCAAAAGAAGCAAACCGTTGTCTATAAGTTACATAAATTAGGTAAGCGCTGATATTATTGTTTCAACCGAACGATATGTAAGAAGGAAGAGAAAAATAAATTATATACAAAATACTCGTTTAAATAATAATGTTTCGGCTTGTTGTTGTTTTTTTTTCTAATTTCTATCACATCTGTTTGTATCTTATTAACGGTTAACTCCTGCTATGGCGATATCCTGGTAGGGCGGATGTTTTGGTAACCCTCTCGTTTTACAATTGTTATCTCAGTTTTTCACGGTAATATTCTCATTGTTATATATGGTACTTTTTTGAGTAAAAAGCTACTTAATTCTAAGCGTAGAGCTAGTGTGTTGGGGTTTTGTTTGAAAGTTTTCGGGAACAAGCAGTTTTCGATCGGTTTCTTATGCATGCATTAAGTAAAAACAAACTTTAAATCTAAAAATGTGGAATGTTCATTATGGTGAAGACTTAAAAAAGCAAGAAGAGTTCTTTAGTCACTTTGAAATGGTTTATAAACATTCGAAACGCTCTGGTATGAAGAGAACTATTGATGTATTAAGCCTTCAAGCTCAGTGGTCATAACAGAGGGCACTTATGAATGTCCTTCGACAAATATGTTTGCTTACTAGCCTGGAATACAGTAAAATTATTTTTTGGATTTAAAACTGTGGAGTATTTGAGAAAAATCCTTTCAAACTATTGATTGAAATGCTCCATATTGTGGCCTTCGCTCCAAAATGTGGCATTTTCAGAGTTCCTTAGATTGGCCGTGTCTAAAAACACGCGTTGAGCTAACACAACATCGGGCCAAATAAACTCGTTGATATTGTAAAACACAGACTCCGTTAATAATATGGTGTAGGGAAGCACAACATGGTATTGCATTGTTTTCAAGGAGTCAAAAGTCCGAAATGTCAAAAAAAAATTTTGAATACATCACTGTTTCGAGAGAAACGCGTTCGAAGTTTGTCAGCTCATAAGCTTCCAGCAAAAATGTTGTTTTGTTTTCTCATTTTCTAGAAAACCAAATATCCTTCAGATAACTTTGTACTATCAAAATCTAGATCTCCAAACGTACGTTTTGACCCAGCTAATAACTCAATTTTTTTACATTTGGCGCATTCGTCCTTTTCCAAATTCACAACCGGATTGATATGCTTTCACTTGTTTACTTCGGTTTTTGTTTGTTTGAAATTTTATTTTTTTATGAATGAATCTTACTCGCTCATTTGGAAACCATAGTCAATGGAAGCGAAAAACAAAATCAAAAGTTTTGAAATTTTGAAAATTTATTCTGCATTTCTCTCGAATTCGGCAGCAGTTGTTTCGAATATTTTTACGGAACAAAAACAACATCCCCTCCCGTTGATGCACAGTGATCGCTTAATCCAAAACAAACTTGGTCAAAATTTATTTAGAAATTCACAGAAAATTGAAAATAATAGCAATTCAATGTCTAATATCATAGTTTTTCAACATTGTCACGAAATTTTTTTTCAATCAAAAATTAACCTGAAATTTATTCGAGCTAAGAGGGTATTATAATTTGATTTTTGTAACAATTTTCTTCAAAGCGACTCATATGCAGCAAACTGTTCAACAAAGCGATCCAAGATATCAAATTCGAATCCGGATCTGGTTGATTTTTTGAAGTTGAAATTAAATGAGACAAACAGTTCTCGAAGGTAACCAATAAAGGCAGATCAGATGTGCCAGTGTTTTTTTTTAAACGAACAAAAACACATACCTATAGGATCATAATGAAACTTGACGTTTCCTCGAAGAGATTCCTTTTACTTTACACAGAGCCCACATCTTTCGAGGAAGATTTGATGGCTAGCATCTTACAAATGCTAAAACCACCAACCCACAGAATGTGTTCTACAGTGAACGAAATAAGAACAGTCACTACTATGCGTTTAGCTGGTTAAAATATGAATGATTGAAATTCGTCAAAATTTTCTTGTACAATTCGTTTCAAATTGAAGCAAAAAAATGAAGCATAAGATTACTTTTTTTATGAAGCAATTGGCGTTGAGGACCAAAAATATGAAAAAATAAAAAGTGCAAAACAAGAAAAGTAGAACTTATGATTTTTTACAAAAAATCAATATTATTTCCCCAAATTTTCTATGGAAAAGTTCAAAATAATGCTTCTGAGACCTTTTTGAATAGATAACGGCATTTTAGGCTTTTCTAGTATTTCAAAGGTTTTGGAGGGGTTTTTCGAAAGATTTTCCTCTAGCACAAAGGAATTTAACAATTGAGCTATATTTAGTACTTTATCAATCAGATAATTTCATCATGACTATAACTTGAAATGAAGTTACAAACGTTCTCGGTTAATTTCAAATCAGTTAATACAAACTGAAATTCAAAAACTTTGATTGTTTCATTTTCAAGTCGTAGGCAGCACCAATGTACAGGATGATGGCACTTTACAACGCATATGTAGAAGAAATCAACTTTAATATGTCTAGAAACCAAATTAAAGCTAGTGTTAAGAAATTTTTACTACAAATTAAAATGTGGTAGATGTTTTTTAAGATCAGACTCAGATGAAAGGCTTAGCCTAGGATCATTAGTAATAAAAAAATCACCATCTCGTAATTCAAACCAAATATGTCTCAATATTGATTTTCCGGGTAGATGTAGGCACATTTAAAAAAAAAAATTTACATTTCCCATAACATTTTTTGGTTGTTTTTGATGCCAGAAATAGGAAAAAAAAAGTGAAAGCGATCCATCCAGTCTTGAATCAGCGCAACAAGTTTTAATTTTGAATGGAAAGTTGTATGAGAAAACAAAGTTTTTCATTCAGAAATCGCCAGAGTTGAACTGGAAGTTAAAAAATATATATCACTTAAAAAAAAAATTCCTCGATTCTTGCAGTACAATTCAAGTGTACGAAGCATGAACCTAACTTGTACCCCAGAAAAGATATTCGATGCTATACAAAAGTTTTGTTTTCAAAATTGATTTTTTTTTTTAATTTTAGCGTTTATGACTGTATTTTCGAAAGCTGTGTAACTGTAGGATGAGAATAAAAATCTCAAAAAACCACTTTTCACAGCCAGATAAATTATTGATTTATATATCCTTTGCAAAAACCTTTCACGAATTTACTTAGTGTTCTAGTGAGCGAAGTCTGCCATTTTTAAATACTTTTCAATGGATTCAGATGTTTTATTTTAAAATGGTTAACCATTTTCATGAAATGCTTAGCGTAGCAAAATTGAAGCCTAAGAACAGTCAAAACCAAAAATCAAAGACCAACTTCATTTCAGGCTTATTTGAATTTTCTGGATGATTTAAAGTGTAAAAATTTCATCTACCATACAAATTACCATGCAAAATTCAAACGCGTTGCGCTAACTCAGGAATCAACCAAACCTTCTAAAATTTTACACTGATGCTTGATGACCCAAAAGGCATCGGAAAAACATATGGGAACAATGTCATTTTTTGCGGCAGTCCCTTTTCATCATTTCAAGGTAATTTCCAACCAGAAGGAAGCTTTTCTGGATTTTCAAAAACTCACCAGCTCAAGAATTTACCATCACCGAAGTTTCTGCTCACCTCCACTTTTTTTTGGTATTGCAAAAATAATCATGAAATGTTTTTTTTTTCAATTTAAGTATGTTCATTGACAAATGTTTTTTTTGGAAGCCCTATATAGGATTTAAAATCTGTCAATGGATTTGGATGAAAAATTATTTTTTTCATCTTGATTTTTCTTGAGTAATTTCTAGGTTTTGACCAAAATTTCCCTGGATTTTAGGTCGTCAATTTAGAAATGAAGTGCCCGGATTTTATAAAAAAAAATTGTCCGGTTTTTCCGGCCCGGATACGTGCTGAAAAAATTCTGGCAACCCTATAAATAAGCAGATTAATAACATATCTAAGCTCAAGTGTTGAATTCCTTAGTGCTATAGAAAAATCTCTTAAAATCCCCTTCGAAACTGTTGGAATACTTTAAAACGCCTGAAACGCAGTTTTTTTAAAAAAGGTCGTAGAAGCATTAACCCTTTAATGCATTTCTTTTTCAAAATGAGAATAGCAGTTATGATTCGTTGAAATAACAACATATTAACACAACTGAACAGGTTTGAAGTCGTTATTTTGAGTATTATAAAAGTTATGGCTAATCAAAGTTGAAAAATAATTTTAAAAATTCTTTAGGTATTCATTTTAATTCTATTTTGCAAATTTCATCCAAACCCTGCTGGATGCAGTAAGGTGTTTGTGGTTGATTGAAATAGAAAATTTGTTAGAGTTCTTAAGAAAAAACAGCAATTTTGTATAAACTGCTTTTTTCAAAAATTAAATAAACTTGATTTTTGCAATTTTGCGGAATAGTTTGTTGGATATCTCACACATGCATTAAAATATCGTGATAAAAATACCATGACCTGATGTCATTAAATTTCTAGAATACTGTTTGTCAGTACATCACTTAAAAATATCCTGGGTTTTCCGAGATATTTGGATTTTGATGAGTGTTGTTTTAAAACAACACTATGCATTAAAGGGTTGATATTAACATTTCCACAGAAAACTTTAATAAATGACAAGCAGACCCGGTGTGATTTGCTACCCCTTTCATGGAAAAATTAAGATCGGTAAAATTATTATAATTAAAATAAACTTTTTTGTTAAATTTAATTTAAACATTATTCAAAAGCGAACTATTTTTCATGTCATACGAGCTTCTAGATTGTTTTGAGTATCAAAGTAACTTCAACGTAAATTAAGAAAATAAATAAGAGGGATCTTCAATACAATGAATAAACCCTTGAAATAAAAAAAACGTCGCATTTGACGTAGGAGGAGTATCTAAATATAGGGAAATTTGTACAAAATCAAAAGTATGCCAAATTTTATGAAAACACTAAAACATTGGTTTTTCTGATGATATATATGTTACATTTATTTAAAATAAGAGCTTTCATTAATGAAAATAGGAAACGTCTATCTTTTCAAAATATCACCAAATTTTGTTAAAACTTATTTGTCAATTCGTTAGATCATATCATTACGTCAAAAAGCTTACGTTTATCAATTTTTAACAAAAATCCTTCGAAGTTTGTTTAATTTTGTCAAAATTTGTTGATTTTATATGGGAGCCCCCCTCTTTCTTGAACTTTTAAAGAGTTTGAAAGTATTTTCTAAACCTTGCACTTGAAAACGGCTACACACCAAATTAAACATTAATCGGTTCAGTAGTTTCCAAAAAATGTTTGAAATTTGTCATATTTCTGTTAATTTTGTATGAGAGCCGCCTCTTTTCGGATTTGGAGAGGTTTGAAAATTGTATAAAAAAAACATTCTCGGTCTTGAAAACGGCTACACACCAAATTTCACTTTGATCAGTTCAGTAGTTTTCAAAAATTGACCAAATTTTGTCTAATTTCTGTTAATTTTGTATGGGAGCCCTCTCTTTTTGGTTTCTAAGGAGTCAAAAAGTAGTATAAAAACCATTCCCGGCTTTGGTTTAGTAGTTTCTGAAAATTGTTCAAATTGTATAATATTAAAGTATATATATTAAAGTCGGAGACCTCTGAAAGTATTTTAGAAACCAACTCCGACCCCAAAAACTTTTGCATACCAAATTTCACATTGATTGGTTCAGTGGTTTTCGAGTCTATAGTCTATAGGGAACAGACAGACAGATAAACATTCATTTTTATATGTATAGATATTGATTTTTGTAGAAATTTATAATGATTACTCTTAGTTTGCACATTTTTTTCATATTTTAAATCCCCTGCCAATTGCTTCATTCAATTTAAAGTAAACTTATGCCTTAATGTATCCGTTGAACAAATAAGAATGAATTGTCGAAGAAAATTTTGACGAATTTCAATCATTCATATTTTTACAAGCAAAACACTTAGTGGTTCCATTCTTGTTTCGCTCACTGTGTGGATGCCGTAACCGGGAATCGATCTCGTGGCCGTTGGCTTAGAAGACTTAAACGCTAAGTTGAAATAGTTGAAAGATTGGCCTTATTTCAATGCTTTGATATTGATTTAAAAGCATTATTCCAAGTAAGATGCCAAATACAATTTGCACCGGGTGTCTTCATGTTTTTTCGTGAGAAAACAACAAAGCCATAATTCAAATGCACATAACGTTCCTAATTTTTCAACGCAAATTCATAGATCAGATTTTTACTTACAGATTTGAATCATTTCTTTCCAACAGAGAATTGGGTGCGAGCTGAGAAACACTCGATTCTTGAGTAGAGTGTCTACCTGGTAATTCCCGGGAATAAAAAAATCGGGAATTCCTGAGTCCCGGGAAACGCAAAATATCCCGAGAATTTCCGAAGCCAATTAAAAGTGCTAATTTACTATAAATTTACACGATCTAAATTGGAAAAATGGATCAGATTGTGCAAGGCAAATTCTACTTTGATATATGGATTAGACTTAATTTTTTTTTCTAAAAACGGGTTAATAGTGTAAAACTGAAAAACGACAAAGATTTAAAAAAAATAATAAAGAAACGCTACGAAAAGAATCTTTATGTTCTATTTTTCAACACTTATCATAGCTAAAAAATAGATGGTCCGTTTAGAAAAATTGTCCAATGAGAGAAGCAGCAAATATTGTTGCTGGCAATGCATTGAGAGCAAAACTTGCGCTCTCTCGCATACTTTCAGGGTGTACGAATAAGGTTTTGAATTTCGTCCAATTTGAATAGTTCTTATCGTTTAAGCCAGAAGTTAATAAATCTGTATGTATATCGCCTCCACTTTGGTAGATAAATGCTGTTTTTTCGAATTTTATGTGATGATTCTATAATGTATACGGAACGTATAATAAATTTTGTTGAAAAACATACATACAAAAATGTTTGCTGGGGATGATTTTGCTCGATAAAAAAAAACAACTTGAAAAGTAAAGTAAAATTGTAAAACAAATGGTTCTGCAAAAACTTCGCCCTTGGATAATAGAGCTATGATTTCAAGTTGCCATCAAAATTCAGGTCGAATTGGAGTTCTTTGAAATATTGAAAAAAGCTAGTTGTTTCTACCTTTCCATAATTTGAAATCAATTGAAAAATAAGTAACATATTTTGCTTTACAATGCAACTAAGAAACTATCAAATAATCCTTCCTGTTACGGAACAAATACAGTTGGTTTTCAAAAACTCACATTATAAAGGTTGTTCAATTTTGCTTTATGCAGCAAAATTGTAAAACGAATGAAAAAACGAAAATTCTCAAACAAAACCCTTTTAAACCTTTACGCTACATTCTACAATTGACGGAGCTCATTCTTCGCTTAAAAAAATCTAAGATTAATTTTAAAGAAGTTTGTAAGTCATGAAGTTATGCCTATTTTTTTTTTTTTAAAGGTATGTCAAACATTGGAGGTGGATGTAGAAAACATTACCTCGAACCTTTTACTCTTACATACTTGCACTGATTTATCAGTACCTGTATTGGATTGGAATTAATACATTCTAAAAAAATTTCACATAACTTTCTTCGGTAACTCAACCAACATTAATTGTCTTTTCTTCAACTGTTAAAGACACTTGAGGTTTCGTTCTTTAACCATTTCTCCTTAAACAGATAGCGCCCACCATGATTCAAAATTCTATGACCTAACGTACGCTACATTCATGCCCATATTTGTTCACCTCTTGTCAACTGAACCCCCCCTCACTTCTTGGTGTTCTCCCGTATCCACTCCATATACTCGCTAACCCGGGTATACACCCCCGGATAACCCGGTTCTCCACACTTATTCCCGAACGAAACCACCCCGACCTGGGTCCAGCGAGCCTCCACCAGCATCATCAACGGCCCACCCGAATCCCCCTGACAGGCATCGACGCCGCCCTCCGAAAATCCAGCACACAGGAAGTTATCCGTAATCGGCTGGAAGTACGCATGGTTACAGTCCTCGTTACGCCACACCGGTAGTGTTGCCTGCTGCTGCTTCGTTGACTCCTT
The DNA here is from genome assembly GCF_029784155.1 of Uranotaenia lowii. Classification (NCBI taxonomy): domain Eukaryota; kingdom Metazoa; phylum Arthropoda; class Insecta; order Diptera; family Culicidae; genus Uranotaenia; species Uranotaenia lowii. The sequence continues at coordinate 329,840,688 of NC_073693.1, forward strand.
ACCCCCGTAATAGGTCGTACCCCAACCAACAACGGTTGCGCGGCGACCTGAAAAATTGAATTGAAGGTTAAAGACCTATTTCAAACCAGTTAAGATGTTTAACTTACCGGCCATTCGTTCCTTGGAAGGTAGATTACTCTTGGGTAGACACACCGGAATCACGTACTTAGACTTCCGAACCGGTCGATCCAACACCAGAATGGCGATGTCGTTGTAGAATCCAACACGGGAGAACTTCGGGTGAGCTCGTACCTCGGTAACCTTGAAGGTGACCGGTGCCGATGGTTCACCATCGGTCGATAGATCAATGTCACCCAGTCGGACGGTGAATTGCCTTGCAGCAAAAGGCCTCTGCCGGGAGTCCCGGGTACAATGGGCAGCCGTCAGAATGTACTTTGTACCCACTAGGGATCCTCCACACCAGAACTCTGTTCTTTTCGGTCCATGAAGGAAGATGGCTGCCATCCAAGGCCACTGCCCGACGGGTGCTTCAATACCCCCGACGATACGTCCTGCAGAGTATTCCTGCTGTCCACAGTCTTCAGGGTCGACAAAGTTCTCGGCCAGAGGTTTCAAGGTGGCTGACAAGATCTGCTCCGTGGTAGTTGTTACAGTGAATACCGGCACAAGTGGTCGCTTTGTGGTTGTGGGCTTCGCTACCGGGCTTAGGACTAAACTTGGAGCAGTCGTGTGAGGGACAGGCCGCTTGGTTGGTTTCTGAGTTGTGAGTACAGTACTAGCTGGAAGAGGACAGCAGACTCCGGGGACGAAAAGACTCTTGAAACATAGCGATTCTCGAAGATGGGTCAAGTCCAACAACAGTCCTGGACAGGTACTGAGATCTTCACAACGTCCTGGTCTGCCATCGGGAGTGACACATCGATTTTCGTCAGCCTTGGTTTCGATGATTTTTGCTGAAAAATTTCAAAAATATTTGTTACTGGGATGGTTAGAAGATTATAAAGACTGATGGAAAAGACACTCACTAACTGGTGCAGGTTTCTTGGTCGTTTCTACATGGGCCGGGTCCTTTCGCTTAACCTTGTTCTTCTTCTTTTTCTTTTTCTTCTGCATCGAACTCGATGGTGCAGCTGCTTCGACGTCTTCCTTCTTCTGAACTTCGAGCAGGGGTGCCTCAACATCCAGAGAAATAAGAGCCGTTGTACTTGCTGGAGTTGTGCTAGTTGTTGTAGTACTAGCAGCTGCAGTAGTCGTAGTTGTTGAAGTCGTTGTTACTTCAGGTGAAGTCACAACTTCTGAACCACCTACTCGCTTGATAAGGGGTTCTATTGTTTTCGTAACATTCGCCCCTAAAACCGTTTTAGTAAGTGTGAGGATCGCATCCGGAATGTTCTCTTTCGGACCATTGTTGAGCGAGTTCACCGATGGACTAGCTTCCTGTCCTTTGGTCATGTTCACGATGTATCTACCCACTGTATTGAGCGCTCCAAGAGTTTGTGATATCTTACTGAAATCCGGTGTCCATAGCCGGCCATTATCCGTACTCGTTTCCTCTTCATCATCTTCCTCCTCTTCATCATCTTCTTCATCTTCCTCATCATCGTCATCATCATCGCTCCCATCATCGTCATCTCCGAAGAAGTCGAGGAAGTCATCATCATCATCGTCGTCGTCTCCAGAAGCCGATTGCTTCTTGATTTTCTTCTTGTTAACTGTCAACCCTGTTGCTGGAGTTTCCTGTAAACGAGAACCTTTCGAGAGATCACTGAATATTTCCAATCCTAACGCCTAGAAAATCAAAACCCCATCAAATTACCGTCGGAACCCACCCCGGTTACCTTTAGTACCCGAACTACTCAAAGCGGAGTTTATCGAGCTGTGCGACGAAATCTTCCGCGCTTGAATGCCTCCTCCACCACCATCGTCTTCGGCATGGCACACTGCGATGATCAGCGTGGCTGCTATCAAAACTGTAAACATAGGGAAGCAAATAAACGTTGGTCAACATTTTGTCATGAATCTTGTTTACAATAAAAAATAATCGGAGCATGCTTTGCGTAGGGCGACACTTATAAAAATATCTTATTTTTGTATTCTTATCGTAGAGAGCTTAAACGCCATTGTAATTCAACGCCAATCAAACTGCTCACAATTCTTCCATCAGAACAGTAAAAGACTCATCGAGTTCGGGTTTTTGATTTACTTACAACCTTCGATGGAAAACGGAAAGATACATAAGTAAATGTAAAGCACATGATCCAAAACATCTTCATAAAGAGCTAACCAACGAGGGTGTATGTCGTCACGCATGTGAACGACGATAATCAAAACAAAAACCGAACAAACATAGCCATACATATGTAGCAAATCGATGTTTTACTATGTAGAGGACAGTAGGAAAAGCGGAAACGAAAATAAAGTGTGTAAAATAGCTATCAAACATTCAACAGAGTAGAAAAAAAAACAAACAAACAACAAAGGCTGAATCAACGAAGCAGAAAAATAGTCTGGGTCTAAAAATAGGTACAACGTTAGGCCTTTCGGTTAGTGCTTAGTTTGGGCACATGCCGAGATTATAATATGATGGTGTTGATTTGGCCGCGTCGAATTTGGCTCGACCGTAGAAAAGTTAATAGGGTCAGTTATTAAACGAGGAAATGATATGACTGTTACGACCTACATAGGATGCATTTTTTCTGAGCTCAGAACTTCTTCATTCTGCAAGTTAAAAAAGCAGAAAAATTGAAATAAAAAACGGGGAATAGTAAGAAGAAATGTACAATTTTCTTGTAATTTCTGTCTGAATCGATAGAAGTAGCAAAAAATCTTTATTAATGACAATGAAAATCTATAGGTTTCTGTTCCATACTTTGACTACTTTTGTCCGATTATGTCGAAAAGCTTATATTCCATGTACTTATGTAGAAGAATTATACCCAAAAAAAAATTCCAAGACAATAAGCTATGCAGTAAATACCCATTTTATTTAAGAAGAATAAAGACCTATTTCTAATGGTGAGTACTAAAGAGACTATAGTAAACAAAGAGGCGCCAGTGATCCCTTTCAAAATAATGAGCTTGCATCCCTACTGTAGAGATGCCTTTAAGACTGCTTGGTTTTGCTCGATTGGAATGACACTGACAGAAAATCAAAGATTCCAATCGTGACATTTCGTCTCTTTGTTTACTATAGGCTCGTTAGTGAGTACCAATGGCAATTCTTAAAACTGATGTTTAGATGTCTCTTGAACGGGTCTAGAAATTGGTCGGTTTTACAATATACTTTTTCAAATAGTGTTCTAAGACTTTGATAAAGTATGAAAGAATCAGCATATCAGAGAAAATATATGAGCTGTGACCATTTCTATATCAGATTTCTCATTTCTCATTTTTTTCTCTGGGAATCAGGCGCGGTCCTAGACCTCGCCCTTGGGGTGGAGGGGTGCTTTACAATTTTTTTTTAAATCAGTCTATTAAAAGAAATGTGAATTCCTGGTGAAAACTCGTCTATTTTGATAGAGCAAATGGAGGGGCCGGGCGGAGAGAGGGCAAAGGTACAATTGAAAATGAGTCTTCAATATTACCGCAGCCCGTGGCGTAGATGATAGCATTCAAGTCTTCTAAACCAACAGTCATGAGATCGAATCTCGGTCACGGCATACATACACTCATGCAAATTCTTATTATAATTTTTATAAGATGCCTCTTTTGAATCGCTTCTTAGAGTGTAAAATTGATTTTCATAAGAGTCTTATGAAATTCTTCCAATTTTCAAAGCCAGTTCTTATGAAAAATAGAAGAAGTGGCATTGTAAAAAAAAATGAACACATTAATTCTATCAGTCATTAATTTTCATCGTCATACGAGGCATCAAAGTAGTTGAGCCAATATAGTTTTCCTAAAAGATAAAAGTGGTTTTCTTATTCTAAATGGTATGTTTATTATTTGTAAACGTTGACATTATTTGTAAACTCAAACACATATTTTGTTTACTTTACAGCATGTTGACCGGAAAAGGTAAAAAGTCAATGGACCCGATGTGGCAGATTAATTTTGTTGGAATTGGGTGTTTGTGTGGTGCTGATAGTGATGATGATGTAACAAATTAGCTAGAAACTAAATAAAATGTTTTTAACATCAATCATCTTGAGTTATTTTCATCAAACATAACATTTTCTGTTTCCATTAGACGCTCTTATGAAAAGCAACAACCTCTCATTGAAGTAGGTGTTCATCTAAAGAAATCATTCACGTCATAAGACAATCTAATAAAATTCAATGATTTTTCTTATAATGCCAGTTTATAAGAGAATCTTATGACATACCTAATGGTATTTTTCTGAATGTAGTACACGTTCTGTGGGTTGGTGATTTTATCATTTGTAAGATGCTAGCCATCATATCCTCGAAAGTTGTACGCTTAGAGATAAGTTAAAAAAAAATCTCTTCGAGAAAATATCGAGTTTCATTGAAATCCTGTGTGTTTTCGTGTTCTTTTTTTAATATTTAATATTTCATCCTCCTCTTGAATTTCATTGAACAATATTAGAAGTACCATCAATTGGGGCAAAATGCAACACTTTTCAACTTCAACGGTTTCTAAAATTTTAATGCCTAAAGAAAATCATACCTGTTGTACATCAAAAGTTTTAAGGTTGATAGGACACCAAATTGACGTATTCAGAAAAATTATTAATTTCACCAGTTATTTTTAAATTTTCAAAAACATGCGATTTTCACCCTACTAAGAAAAAGGGGTTAGTTGCAACAAACTTTGTTATTAATAAAAATCAAGTTTGAAAATTTATAGTTTTTGATACATTTGTGATGTCATAACGCATAAAGCACCAATTGCAGTAATTTTTGGTTTGCTTCGAATTAAATTTTGCATTTTTCTATCAAAAATGTTTTTAAGAAAACAGTGTAAATTTGCTGCATATATTTAGGGGTGAAAAATACTTCACATATTTTATTAGCTTAAATCATCAAAATGAATCTTAGGATGGATGAAATTTGAATGTGAACAAAAGCATAATGCAAAACAATCATATCCCAGCATATGGAAACGAGATTTATGGGTTTAGTTTTGATTTTCAATTTGTTGCATTTTGCCCCAGACAGGTAGGTGAATTATTAAAATCTATATTTAATAAAAAATGGTGATTGTCCGAAAAATATTTTTACACCAACTGTGCTGGTATAGGATAATGAAAGCACTTTTTAAAACTCTTTCACGATGTTAAAAACTATGTCATCATCGATTTGCTATCATTCAATGATAACTTTTTTACAATATATTGAAATAAAAATTAAATGACTGTTGTGGTATGCAAATGTTGTATCTAACCATGCTTTTGCATGATACCCCGTTTGGCGATATTTTGTAAACATATGAAATAAGCGAAGAATAGAGAAAACTTTTAACAATATTACTCAATATAACTATTTAAATGTCCTTTTATTCAACTCATAGATTTATATGAACTCAATTTTCGTAATTTGTATATTTGGTAGTTTAGAAAATAACCCATTATTGACTCATTGAAGAATCTTTCGAATGAAATAACAAACACATTTTTGGAGAAGAAAAAATAGAAAAAAAATCTTCAATATTGTTCAAAACTGTTTCCTAAACTTCTTCATAGGCTAGGCTCATAATAAAATTTTGATGAATCTTATTTTGCAACTATACATTCGAAAAAAAAAACAAACATTTGACAAAAGTGTTTGTTAATAATTGCTATGAATTTAAAACTGATTATGAAACACTGATACTACTTTTCTGAAATATTCGAAAAATTCGTTTTCTCATTATCAATTTCAGTTTCGATTTTTCAATTTCTAAAAAGAAAATCTTAAATATGATCATGAAATCAGATTCTGAGGTATGAAGCTTTTTGAACTTTATTTTTGTGGGTTTTCTTGAAAAATTTTAAGCTCTCATACTAAATTTTTAATTTTAACGAACACACACATATAGGATCTCAGTGAAACTTCATGTTTCTTTGAAGAGATCTAATTTACTTAACTCTAAGGCGTACATCTTTCAAGGATATTATGGCTAGCATCTAACAAATGCTAAAACCACCAGACCACAGAAAGAGTACTATATGTGCCGTGATCGGGATTCGATCTCATGGACTCTAGCTTAGAAGACTGGAACGCTATCCTCTAGGCCACGACCGGCGGCTTAACCAATCATTGATAACTGATTGAGATTGAGTTAATAATATACATGAAAAGCAGAATATAAGATTGAATCTATTTATTATCCTTCATTTGTTCAATAACACAGATGATTAGGAAGAATGCCACAAATCAGTAAATTCCCGCAAAAAAACGATACAGATTTTGGCTCGATAATCTTGTTTCAGATATACAACAACGCTTTGAAATAGCAATTTTACAATCTCTAGAAAATTAAATACATTTCATAACTTACATATTTAATACCGAAAAAGGGCGTTGTCTTCAGTTTAGTAGTTTATACGTACTAAAGATTTCAATCTATCTATCAAACTACTTCGTTGAAGACTGCAAAGCATTTTCACAAAAGCTTCAAAAAAGCATCCAAGATTAATTTTGGTTCGAAATGATTTTAAAGATGAAAACTTCTATAAATTTTTCCCAGAAGTAAAATTCACTCAAAGTCTATGGGAAAATTGATATTTTTTAAATCCTATAAATACTTACATTTTTGTCTAAAATGTTTTAAATTGTTTTTTTTATGATTTTTAAGGTATCATAAACTAGAGCTGATAAAAAATACAAATTATAATTATCTCTATTTGGTTTTGAATATTCTTAATGAAGGCAATAGTTATATCACACAATCCTTACTTCTGATTTATTTTTGATGCAATCTCTTATTCCTCTCTGATTTAAACTAAGAACTCTGTTGACGAATTCTTCAAACTTTATTTCGTAATATTTTAAATTCGATTTCTGGTTTGCAGAACCTGTATTTTATACGGTCATCCATAAATAAATATTTGATATAAATTGAGTCCAACATTTACATAACGATCTTTAGATTTTAATTCATTAAAGAGCGCGTAGAACTCTAAGCCGAGAAACTCCGATATTCGGCACTGCATATCTCAGAAACCACTGGCTCAAATTCTTCAAACTTAAAAATGTTGAGATACTGAAAGTCATGTGTTTATAGTGTTTTTATTATTAATTAAATAATTCATTTAAAATATTTGAGTTATGCTTCTTGAAGCAGTTCGCTTGCGGCAAGCGAAAAACGGGATATCACGTATTTGGTCCACAATGTATTAATAACGTATTTCTATTACAGTTTCATAACTCATTTCCGAATGATGTCAAATGAGGGTGAAATACATTCAGACATAAGAATCTTTACTTTGGTTCAAGTCTCATTTCTTATTTTCAAAAAAAAATCAAGAAAAATCCTTATAGGGAACCTTTTTTTCTTTATAACATCAATGTTACACCAATATTTGTTATGTATAACGATCGAAACTTTGTTGTGAAATATCAAAAAAAAATTGAGAAAAAGTTTGGCCCATTTTCTATGTTAAACATATCTGTTGCGAATTTCTTACTTAACGGAACAAAATGAGAAGTCGAATTTCATAAATGCCTACATTGTTGAAAAAGAGAAAAGAATGTGAGATTGCCAGTGGAAATCAAATGCTTCAAGTGCCTACTGGAAAACTGATCCCTAAAGGGTGATACGGTCAAAATTTGGTCAAGGGAAAACGCGTGTAAATCGGTGAAATCGTTTATTAAAAAAACAAATAAAATGTTCACGCAGTCAAACTTCGTCAGCATCGTCGTGTACAGCCTCCGGGATCGCGCTTTGGCCGTCGTATTTTGTTAATTATCGCGATTTGGAGTCACTACCTTCTTGAAAGTCGATAGTCCGGCTCGTTTTTTGGCTCGATGCACGGTTGTAGACGATACACCCAGCTTATTTGCGGCATCTCGGAGAGAGAGGTTAGGGTTTCGCTTGAAACTACCGGCAACTCTCTTTGTCGTCTCAGCGGCTTCCGGTTTTCGATTTCCCCACGATCCTGACTTCCTGGCTGTCGACAAATGTTCCCCAAACACTTTATTTAGATACATTTGTAGCGGTTGATTTGGCAACTATTAGCGATTTTGCCAGCTTTGCGTGCGAGTAGCTGATTTTGACCAAATTTTGACCGTATCACCCTTTACAATCTAAAATTTGACTGCATTTTATTTCAATGTATTTAAGATCATCATATCTCTAGGGCTGACACTAAGTTTTACTGGCTAACAATTCTTCCAATCTATACCGTATAATTTCCATCAAAAACCATCAACATCTCCTCAAACTGCATACGACTCGTCGTTAAACGTCTACTGTCACAAACATAAAAACCCCTCAGGCAGGACCGTTGTTGAGCGGCTCGCTAAGCTATTAGACGCACTCAATCAACTGACGGAACCTTACGCCTCGAGAGATGGTTCAATGAAGGAAAAAATGGAAAGAATTCCATAAAACATGCACTGTTGACAGGTAAATTCAAACATAAATTCCTATTACATCAAGGCGGGCTTTTTGCGCTCAAACAGGATTCAGAGCTTAACATGATGTTGATCACAATCGTTCGCTGCCGATTAGTATTTTCTTGCCGATCGTCTACTGAGGGAGGAGGCAGAAGAAATTATGGAAGGCGATCATCATAACGGCATGATTTTATCGCGATAAAAAAAACTCGCGACTGCTATATTGAATTTATGACGCATAAATGGTCGCTGAAAGTAAAAGTAATTTGTCGAAGACTTGTCAGCATCCCGAACAGCTAGCCAGGCTATAGCTGACCCCTCGTTAACAGATTGCTTACTGATCTCAGATGACGGCAGCGCGGCGCCTCCAGGAAGGTAGTAGGTATGCGAATTATGAGTGATGCAATCGGCGGCGCCGATTATCGGAAGCCCTGCGACTCATCAAAATTGAATATTTGAATAAATTATCTGCAGGAAAGCAAACAGATTAATCACGAGAGCATAAGAAAAGGTAATCATTTTATTTAAAATTTTAAATTAAAAAAAAATGAAACGATTGATAGAATATATGAACGCTATCAAAAGTCGCATATCAAATATAGTACCGAATATCAAACATTATTATTTATATAGTACTAGCTGACCCGGTGTGCTTTGCTACACCTTCCAAAAAAAAAGTTAAATTTGTTAAAATAATTGAAATTCAGTTTAATTTCCTAGACAGCGTTTCAAACCAAATTTTAACATAATTTAGATACAAACTCGTTTGAAAGAGAGTTGCAACGGGAGTTTCGAATTTCAGTACAAAGATGATTCAGTAATACTTTCTTACAATTAATCTTTAAATTGGTTTTTCATGATCTGAAACTTTTACTCTGTTTTAATAAGCTTCAAAGAGTTTATAATGATGACAAAATGTATGTTTTAATAATTTGGACTTCCAGCCCTTTCCCTCTTCCAATGCAAGAAGTCCTCACGAACTATTATAAAATAATTTTTAGTATCTAATTGAGGTAACATTTCGCTTTATTTGTCTGAGTAGTTTTGATATTATACCAAATTTAATATGAATAAAGACTTGCCTTCATCTTTCCGACTCCACCCAGAATAAAGGAAGGGTCTCAAATGGGTTAATAAGTTTTCAAGCTATACAACGCAATTTATATGGAACTCCCTATGTCCCAGAAGAAAGGTTTGTAACAATCATAGAAAAATATTTCATACCCAAATACCGTCCCATGTTAAAATCATGTTAATATTTTTTTTTGCAATATACTAAACTTGTAAACATGACTTATTACAACTTGAAGTGATGCCAAACAGCACTTGTCATGTTATGAAATTCGATCACTTTTTATACTGCAAATTACTATATTTTTATTTGTTTAAGCAAAAAGTGCACATTAAATTCATATGGATAAGCTGTAAAACAATGATTTGAGAAAAAGAATTATTTTGAAAGGAGAAAAACATTTTTTTGGATTTTGTTATTTAACTGTATCACAGCAATTTTTCTCTTTTTTGTGCTGATGATCCTTTTTAAGGATTTTCAAGATTTAAACTTGTTGAGCGTATTTGTTCGTTAACAATCGATTGAAAAGCAGATTTTAAAAAATGGGATGGATTGTGAAAAAAACTTTTCATGCTTCGATGGTGGTATGAATATTTCCCGAAAATGTTTATGTAAACATCACACAAATCCCTAAAATGATGATTTTCGTGCCGAGAAGGGTAACAGTTATCGAAGTTTATTATGCTTCTATTTTTTTTAAATTTCAATCTTAATTTCATTTCAGATACACCGGGGCTAGTGCAAACGGATTTCACTATAGTTGAACTTTTATAAATCTAAGGAAAATATGTTTAGCTTTAAAGCAATTCAATTTTCGTTTGTTGTTAAGCTAAATCTGTTCTTAACAAACCCTTGTTGAAAATAAAATATTCAAAAATGTTGACATTTTTCGCGTTGATTTAGGCCAGTGAAAACACAGTGCATTTTCTAAACTTATTTATTCATATATACGCAATTATCTGCAGTATAAGTTAATGTTTAGTACTCCACTTTCAATGAATGTTGTTTAAGCAAAAAACCTTCATTCACAAAGACATTTAATTGTTTTGAATATCCACTTCAGATTCAACACACGGGATACTCCTTTCTGACTTTTCTCACATAATGCTGAATCATTTTGGAGAAGAAGTTCATTAAAGGTAGATGATTCATGACTAAAAGGCGCGTTTGATCTTGTTTCATTATTTGAAATGACAGCAGTTTATATTATTTTTAACACTTTCAATTCATATTACAATATGTCTAAAAAAAACTGCTTCCACTGTATCATCAATAAAAAAAAACTTTAAAAAAGCGGATCAAAAGTCTCTTCCATGTAGCCAAAATATGTAAAACAAAAAAACAATTTCATGTTAAGTACGTACTTGATTTGTTTGTAAACAAACAGTACAGTGTTATTCGATGAATGATAAAAAAAATTGAGTTTATTTAGTCTGATTATTTATTTGGGTCCAACAATTTATAGATGAAGTAATAATTTACATATTTGTTGTTTGCACTTGCTCAACTGTAAATTCTTCCAGAGAATGCATATCTTCAATTTTTGTTATGGAAAAGTGTTTTTTTTATTGATAACCTTCACTGATGCATGCAAAAAATCAAAACGTTATCTGAATTCGGCCTCTAAATACATTATTCCTTTATTTTGAAGGACAGGCTCTGGTTAAATTCAGTATTTGTTCATTTTCATCGGATTTTGTTGTTGTTCTAAAAATTTATAAGGCGCTTGATACTGCTTTAGTTAAGTACATGTTCAAAAAATGTTTTCGTTCTATTTCTGTAGAAAACATCTCATTCTTCTTGAACTAACTTTTTAAGCATATTGGATTATAAAATTGTATATAAATCTTCCCACATTCTTTTTTTTTCAAACGTCCATAAAGAGTCATACCACGCATCATACGCATCAGTATTAAATTCATATTTTTTAGACAACAATTTCTGGTTAAATTAACACGAAATCATAAAAGTTTTAATTTTTAAAATCGTTTATTTGGTTGTGATTCGATTGGCAAAATATCAATCCGGATCACATCTAGGCGTCATTCATTACCATGTGCTGTACAAATAAGCTAGGAATCAATAAGAAAAAAATTGCATCTAGGCTTCATAGCGCCACCACGTGCATTGAAAATATGCTTGGTTGAGAAATACGCGCCCAAATGTTTCCACTGATCAGTATGCTATGCCATGGCTACTATCTTCTAACGACGTCTGCTCGCGACGCCGCGACCTTGGAGACGAAAAACAAACCGCCCAAAGGAAAAAAAATCTCGAAAAAATGGAAGCCATGACTTTTATTTCATTAAAAAAAAACTACAAATTTAATTATTACGGACAATTGATGCGACTTTCTGTTATTTTTGTTCGATATAAACCGATTCGCATGGCTGCAAAATATTCTAAAAATAATTTCATTCGAATCGTTTGGGTCGTTTCGGAGGAGTAGTACTACAAACACCGTTACAAGAGAATTTTATATAATAGATACCGTCTCACGACATAACTTAGTAACGCGAATATCAAACAATGAACATCGAATACCGAATATCGAATACCGAATATCGAATATCGAATATCGAATATCGAATATCGAATATCGAATATCGAATTTCAAATATTAAATATGGAATATCGAATATCGAATATCGAATTTCAAATATTAAATATCAAATATCTAATATCTAATATCGAAAATCGAAAACCGAAAATCGAAAATCGAAAATCGAAAATCGAAAATCGAATATCGAAAAACGAAAATCGAAAATCGAAAATCGAAAATCGAAAATCGAAAATCGAAAATCGAAAAACGAAAATCGAAAATCGAAAATCGAAAATCGAAAATCGAAAATCGAAAATCGAAAAACGAAAATCGAAAATCGAAAGTTGACATTCAAAAATCCAAAATCGACATTCAAAAATCGAAAATCTAAATCGACAATTGGAAATCGAAAATTGACATTCAAAAATCTAAAATCGAAAATCGACAATCGAAAATTCTGCTAGTTGTTTATGTAAATATGAATTAAGAATTAATCTAGCTGATCATCTAAAAGCAGATTGATACTACTGTTAGTAGATAATGGAATCGTAGATTGAGACTTCTACTTGTTGATTATGGAAAAATAGATTGAGACTTCTGCTTGTTGATTATGGAAAATTGGATTGAGACTTATGCCTGTTTAAAACGATAAAGAGAGTTGGGATTTCTGTTTGTTGATCATGTTAAAACGGAGTGAGATTTTTGTTTGTTGACAATATAGAAGCGGTTATAGGCATCTGCGTGTTGACAAAGTAAAAGTGGATGTAGGCTTGCACCTTCTGATTATTTCAAAAGAATTTGAGACTTCTGCCAGTTGAAAATGGAAAAGCGTATTGCGAATTTTGCTTGTTGAAAATATTGAAGCGGATAAAGACTTATCTTGATTGTTGATTACCCAAGTGCGGCTTAAGACTTCTGTTGATAATATAAAATAAGATGAACACTTCTGCTTGTTTATTGTTTTAAAGTGGATTGGGACTTCTTCTGTTGTTGATTATGTGAAAGTGGATTTAGACTTTGGATTTTAAAAATAGTAAAGCATTATGAGTTTATGTAAAAGTGGATTGAGGCTTGTGCTAGTTGAAAATCTTCAAGTGGTTCTAGATTTCTGTTTGTTGAAAAATATATTTGTTGTTTGTTGAATATTAGATGTCTCATTCTGTCTGTTGAAAATATTTAAAAAAAAACATATAGAGGCTTCTTAATACAGATGATAAACAAATAGATTGAGACTTCTGTACCTTTGAAATGTAAAAGCGAATTGAAACTCCAGTTTTTTTTTATGTGATTATGTGTATGAGACTTCTGTCGTTTGAAAATGAAAAAAAAAAACAGATTGCGACTTCTTCTTGTCTTTTATGTAAAAATAGATTGAAACTTATGCTTGTTGATTATGTAAAATTCAATAGAGATATATTTTTTAAATTTCTTCAATGAAATTGAAAAGGAATAAAATGTCAGATTGTGGTTTAGTGATTTGTCATTGAAATAACTTTTTTAATCATCATTTATGAAATTTCTGCACTTTTTTAACACAACTTTAAAACAAAAAAAAAACATTTTAAAATAAAAGATTTAAAGCAATTCTCAACTTGCCTCAAGAATTCAAGTTATTTTGAGTTTAAAAAACTTTTATATTTCTTTACTTTGCCTCATTTATTGAATTTTTAAAGAAGTTTTCAACCCAATTGAATTTAAATATTTCAAGCATAAATCTAAATGTAATTTTATTTTGGCTTTTTTCGGTCTTGGATGTAGATCAAACAACGGTGGTTTTAGAAATACCCGACGTTTCCTAGTCGTTAGACTAAAACGAAATCGACATAAACAGCAGACAGCAAAGTGAGTTACAACACTACATTTCATAAATTATTAACAACACTCACAACAATAATTTGTAATAAAACTTCTAGTTCCCTTGAAAAAGACCAAAAAAAACTGGTCGAAACGTTGGGTATTTCAAAAACCACCGATGTTTGATCTACATCCAAGACCGAAAAAGCCAAAATAAAATTACTATATATCATTCCCGGTCGACAACAAATACATATGTAATTGTTTTTCAGGTTTCAACAAATTTGGTGTATGAAATTAAAAAAAAAAATTAATTTTCTGCAGTGATGTCAGAAATACTTGTAACGATATCTCTCCAAATTTTTTGAAAACTGTTTGATTTTACTTTTTTCGATTTTTGGGGGTTCGTTTTGGGGGCGTTTGTTGTTTTTTAATTTTTGTTTGTTTGCCAAATGAAGTGAATAAATCCGGGCAAACGGGACTGTTCTCAAATTTTGTATCAAGTATCCGGGCAAACCCGGATAAAACCGGGCAATCTGGCAACCTTACTCATGAGTGTCCAAGAATGCCAAGCAAAATGTTCTTTTCTGATCTTAAAATTCCATTCCAAATTAAATATTGTTGAACGACTAAAATGATTCAAGGTAACGATCTCAATTCAGAACCTCGAAAAAATTTCTGCTTGTTGATAGAAATTCAATCGTCCCGAATATTGATTTCCAATACGATTAGACTCAGATTTTGCGCGAATTTTTGCTCTATATTTGCAAAATCGAACAAAAATTTAAATTGAGTCATTTAAATTATATATGTGAACAAAAGCATAGTATTTTCCTTCATGATTTTTATCTGATAATTTGTAAATTGACGGATAATGGAGAAAATATCCCGAATTTGCACGGACCTGACACTAGGGAAAAAAATCCGGTAAAATCAGGCTAGAACAATTTTGTTTTTTTTTGTTCCAAATAAACATTAAAATTCGACTTCTGTTGATTAGAATTCGGATTCTGTATCTAGTTTGTTGATACTTAACTTTAGTTAAGAACATCATTGGAAAAAATCCTGTTCTCGGTTTTGCATTTTTTGCATTTAAACTTACAAACCATTTTTTAGATTTGAGATTTTTCCTTTTGATTCGTTTACAGAATTGGATCTAAAGAAAGTTTCATAATATTTAGTGAACCAGAATTAAACAATCTGAAACAATTTCATCATTCTCAATTTTCCTGCAGATTCACAAGTTGAATTTAGAAAAAAAAAACAACTGAAGAAGGAATCCACATTGAAAACCAGCATTTCAGTATTCAAATAAGAGATTTCTGATTAAGAATTCAAAATCGTTTTAAAATTCGGAACAGGTTCAAAAAGCCGGGCTCAAATACGGAATCGAAATAAAAAATTCGGATTCAGCTCGAAATTAAGTAATATAATCAAGATATTTAATACAAAATTATGTAACAGTCCGGCCTGGCCCGGTTGCCCAGATTTTGTTGAAAAATGCTCGGATTTCGCCCGGCTTTATTCACTTAATCTGGCAAATCAAACAAACAAAAACAACGAATGCCTCCAAAATGATATGTTTTAGCAAATTTTATAAAAACAATCATGATAGGTTTTTGGAAGTCCTCAATACGTCTTAAATTCAAAATCTGTCGATAAGTTTTGATGGTCAAATTTTTTTATCTTGATTATTGTTGAGTAATTTTTGGGTTTTGAGAAAATTTTCCCGGATTTATGATCATAATTTTAAAATCAAATGCCCGGATTTTGCCAGGTTTTTATTTAAAATTCCCCTGTTTGTCCGGCCCGGATACGTGCTGAAAAAATTCTGGCAACCTTATGATAAAATCTTCAGAGCTTATAATTTTAAACTTTAAAACCTGCGATTGAAATTTTTTAAACTTTTCATTTATATTTTTTTTTTTTTTGATTTCGTAAATGAATCTATCATGATTTTTTAATTTTTTCTTTAAAAAGTTCGAAAAATGATTCGAAGTGGCAACTTTAAACTAAATTTTAATGAGCAATTTTAACTAAATTCTTAATTGCTTATTTACAACAAAACTCGGAATTCCTAATCTTTAATTTTTTATCAGTTTCTTATTGATCATTCTCGAAATCACCCATTTTCCACCATTTCTTTGTCAGTATAATAGAACATAAAGTTAATATTTTGATCTTTAAAAATGAACTTTTGCAGCCTTTTATTTTGACCATTTTTTTTTTTAATTTTTTTAATTATAAAAAGGTTGTAATTTTGACTTTCATCATTGCCATTCTTGAAATAATATTAAATACCGTAAAACGGGATAATTTTGATCACGGGGGTAATTTAGACCAACAATAAATTTTAGCACATTATAATCAATAACTCAGTCTATAGTTGGAATTTTTGAAAACTGTTTTCTGCATTTGAAAACCCATTTATTAAGTATCAAATAGGCAAAATTTGGTTTGTATTTAAAGTTTTTTGCACTTAGTAAAAATTCAATTTCAAAATCCTAAAATATCTATGTTTTCTAAGGCTCGAAAACAAACAGCTCTCCTGATGATACCAAAAAGCATTTAGATGCAAACGGGATGTTGAAAGCGAAAGAACAACGATTTTTCTTTGTAGATGTGTATTTATAGTGCTATTTTTACAGTCTTTTAGTGATTATTTTTTTATATTTAAAAGACTAGGACATTTTCCAAAAGTAAGCCCCGTATTGGACAAATGGATAGGAACCCTATCAAATGGTAAACTTTGATGAAAAAAATTAAATGGAAATAGTGGGAGGGTCAAGAGGAATGTGTGAAGGTGAAATTTCATTTGTATTTTGTAGCTCAAACTTTTTAGCAATTATTTTAATTTTTGCCCCTAAATGTATGCATTTTTAAAAAAAATTTAAAAAAAATCGTTAAAAAGCCAGGTAAAATTTTAAAATTTGCATTTCTAAATATTATGAAGGTGTTTTGTATCCTTTATGATCAAGAAAACTCGTAAACACCGTCGAAAATAGAGACTGACCAATGTTACCCCCAAAGCATTAGATTCAAAACAGTGACGAAATCGGTTTTTAAATGAAATTTAAAGTAGTCTAATAAATTTTTGCAAACATGTTTTACGTTTATAGTAGTCCAGTACTGGTTTTAAAAACATGAAGCATGCCACATTCCCTTAACAGACAAAATAATCGAAAAATATTGAAAAAATTGATCAATATTACCCCGGATTACGGTAAGAATTCTCCCAAGTTCCAAATATATTTTTTTCCTAATCTTAAATTTACATTTCAAATCGCGATTCAATTTTGTTTTGAAAAATTCATAATACTACAAGGGAATTTTTCAATAGTCTCTTCAGTTGAAAATAAAAAAAAGAATTGTTAATTTAGATGAATAATAAATAACAATTATTATAATTTTCCTAATAATTAATCTTGATCAATTTTAAACCTGAACGGATGACTATTTTAGAATTCATATTTTTCATAAAGTCTGTATTTTAAAAATATTTTGAAATTCCAAAACTAGACTTAGAAATTCTTTTGAAGCTGATTTCTAGTTCAGAAAAAGGAACATCATTTTGAAAATTAAGAATCCATTCACCCCCCCCCCCCCCCCCCCCCTTTCCCCTTCCATGGACGAATCCTTCGCACGAGCCTGTTTTGGTAAAATATAAAATCCTATAAAAATCTATAGCTAACTCAAAAAATAATCATATGGTTCCATTGGGTGGAAGAATTTTTGCAGCCTCAAGTCACGAATAAATCACTTATCATTCGATGAAGATGACTAAAATGTGATAGCGGTTTTTATGAAATACTTTGCCAAGAGCTTCATCAATATTGTTCAATCGGAATCGAATTTCCAAGAACATTCAACAAACCAGAGAACAGCTGCCATCAAGAAAGGTTATTTTCGTCAACTTGTTTATGTCCTTGTACCTCGGGGAAATCCTGATTAGATCATTTTGAACCGGGGCGACCACGATCGGTCAGTATTTAGTCCCTCCAAGGTCTTTCTCTCGAAGTTATTCAATAACACTCACTGTTGCTGTTGGAATACGTGAAAAAAAAAAACATTCAACCTTTACGTGACAGTCTCCGGTGAATAATCACAACTTCAATAAAGGTGTAGTTAACCTGTCAAAAGCTTATTGCATAATTCACTGATGACACCCGCGCCTCTTCTACTCGGCGGACTTTCTGTGGCCATACAATCTGTTTGGCTTAGTCCAAAGGATCGCGGAATAGCTTTAATAAGTGTGAATTGCTGAAGCTGACAGGCTGAATTGCAACTGAATAAGTGTAAACAGAAACTGCGAAACCAGCTACACAATCCTACTATACCATTCGTAGTAGCCATAGCGAATGTGTGACCTAGATGCGGGTCATCGCCTGCTTTGCTAAGCGCTGCCTGTGAAGGAAAGTGTGCTGGAAACGACACGAAAGAAAGGAAAACAAAAAAAAACTCCGACGATTGGACACTTCACACAATCTACTGACCGAATGACTCAGATCGCATATTGCTCTTTCTGCCGTTGTCTGTCCGATGGAGTAAGATTACTGCATCGGCAAACGTGCGTGGCCTTCAAAAAATTACGCGCTTGGTCCGTCGACGTCGGCTTGCCCGGTTATTATGCAAGGAAAGCATGTTTCGACTTTTTGAATGGACTCTAGGAATATCCCACCGGTTGAGCGAGCTGAGTGGTTGATTGGCGGTCGATTCATTCGGAACCGACACTTTCGGCGATGGAAGATGCGTTCGGAGAATGTGATAATTGGTTTTAGTGATCAACTGTCGCTTATAAAGATTGGAAAATTGAAAGCAAAAAAGAAAATTACTTAATGGAAAGTTGCAAAGAAGAAAAAAATTTGCTTGTAAAAAAACATAACAAATCAGTTGCTAAAGACTTAGAGAATTCTCTATTCAAATTTAGAAAAGAAAAAAAAAGTACGGAAAACAATGGGATCACATCGATAGATATCGATTCAAAATCAGCTAAACTAAGCATTTTCATACAACTCTAAGCAAAAACATCCCTATAGAATATTTAATAACTAAGGAAACTCATCTTTAAAGAATCGCGTAAAAGCCATACATAGTACTAACAGACAGCTAAAAAATCTAGATTAAATGTATTTCCAAAATCATAAGGAGAGACGTATTCAGAAACTCAGGAATAGTTGTTCACAAGTGTTCAACAACGTTTTCTATTAAAAAAACCTAATTATTTCGCATACAAAATGACTTTGAATATCTATTAAGCCTAATACATTATCTGATAATTTAATGAAAAAAAAAAATTAACAAAAAATGGTGGCAATCTCAAAAATATGTAAACAAGTAGGATTATTATCATCGTTCGCTCTTCAGGTTTCATCTTTTTGTACTGGGACTTGGCAATGTATTTAGGTAAAATGTTGATTCAACTTATCCTTCAATGGCTGCCGAAGATGATAGTCAGGATAAGATCTCTGTAAGTTCCCCCAACAGACTTAAAGCAAATTTTCCGCTATTTAACCCGGTATCTAAGCGAAAATATTGATTCATGCTTTATGTCTCATGTCTCAAGCTTCAGGTCTCATGTCTTATTTCACATATCTCAAATCTCCCAGGTTTCAGGTCTGAATAAGTGCTCAGGTCTCTTCTCTCAAATCTCAGGTGTCATGTCTCTCATGTCTAGAGTCTACACTCAGGCAAATTCTTATTATAATTTTCATAAGATGCATCTTATGAACCGCTTTTTAGTGTGCAAAATAATGTTTCATAAGAGTCTTATGAAATTCTTTCAATTTTCATACGATGTTCTTATGAAAAGTAGAAGAAACGGCTTTGTGAAAAAAATAATGAACACATTCATTCATGGAATCAGTTTTTTTTTCATCATCTAACAGTACGAAGCAATCGCCAGTTCATAGTTATTCTAGTTTCCCTTCAATTTTAAATGTTATTGTTATCTCCGGAATGGTAAGTTCGATTTGATGTGTTTGGTGAGATCGTTTAATATTAGTAAACTAATATACATTATTTGTTTACTTTTCAGCAAGCTGATCGGCAAAAAACGAAAGGTCGAAGATTAAGATGCGGCAAAAATAAATTTGATGGAGCCGTCTGTTGATGCGCTGCTGATGGTGACCATGAATGATTCAATTTAAAAAAAAAATTTGGCAAACAATAAAGTGAATGTTTTCAGCATGAAAAATCTAGAATTTTTCTTATTAGAAAGTGATTTACTGTTTCCATAAGAATCTCTTATGAAAAGCAACAACCTCTCATTGAAGTAGGCGTTCATCTTCAGAATTCATTCGCGTCATAAGACAATCTTATGAATTTCATTAATTTTTCTTATGGCGCCACTTCATAAGAGAATCTTATGGCATACATAATAGTATTTTTCTGAGTGTAGATGTCTTTAAAGATCTCTAGCCTCAGGCCCCGTAGCTCAGTTTTCTTGTCTCATATTTAAGGTCTCAGACTCATGTTTCGTGATTTAAAACTCATGTGTCCGGTCTTTGGTCTCATTATTCAGTTCTCATGAATCAATCTCAGGTTTTAGTTCTCAAGGGTCAGGTCTAAGGTCCCAGGTCTTAGGTCTCAGGTCTCATGTATAGGTCTAATAGGACTCCGGTATCAGGTCTCAAGTCTTAGCACTTTGGTCAGCGGAGCTAGTAAAGATTATCTACATAAATGGGGCCATTTAAAATTTGATTGAAGCAATATAGTAATACACCGTGTTGTGAATTTGTTTCTATTACTATCATATCTACTACTACAAAAACCACATGAAATACTTTAATGATATGACGTAAATTCACTGTGGAGTCCCAGGATTGAGATCCAAATCCAAACTCCACACAAATGACTTGACTGTTGGCTAGGCAACAACGCAACAACGCGACTAAACTAGATGGTTAAATTGATGGGGAATGGCTTAAAGATGAAAATCAAACTGGTCTTGATGTTCAAAATCTCCTAGAATTGTTTTCGTTCCGATTCCCCTGCCATAATGAAAATTTCGCGGTGCAAACCGGAATCGGAAGGCAGCGTCAATTTATCAGACTTACTTTCCCAATCAATATTTTCCTCAGTGTATTGTGAGATTGTTTGTAAAATCTTTTTTGTTCAAAATTCATTCGGAAGAATTCATCGCTGGTACAGAAATGGTTTAGAAATGCTGAAAATTTGTGGTAAAACAGCAAAATAGGATCAAGTTGCTGATTTTCGGATATGAGCTGATGGCAACTGACAATATTGTTTCGGAAGATGAACCGGCAAAATAATGATTTGTAAAAATGGCCTTCCACCAAAATTTCGTACCAGACGTGCCGTACACAAACTTAAGAAAATATTCGTATGAGGTGTGAATGGCATGAATCTTTGCTTGAAGATATTCGTATATAGACTGAGAACCATTTTTACAACATTTCTGTTTGGATAATTTGTTTACTGTAAAAACCAAAATAAAAAGTGAACGGCCATAAGTACACATGAGCCATAAGAACTTCTTCGTGCGCGGCCATTGGTACAAAGATACTTTCTTCAAATTCGTGTTTTTGTGAATATGCAATAAGAAATTTCTCGATTTGAAATTTTTCCTTAAAGTTCGTAAGTTTTACTACATGTTAGTGCTTTGCTTTTAGAAATCGCACGAAAAATGATTTTTTTACTGAACAAATAACATCCATTACAACTTAAATGCGCGGCTATTTGGTTTGGTCTTCCACGGTATAATTGAAAAGTTTTACAAAAAAGTAACATAAAGGAACGAACTGACCGGAAATGCCAACCAGAATGCCAATTCTAGATTCTAGATGTACCGTAAACTCCGCGATTTGAGCTTCTATCTTGAGTTTACGAGCCGATGAATCCAGTTTCCGGAACAAGGAACAGCATTCCAGGAAGATTTTTTTTATGTGTAGCGGACCTAATTCGAAACTTCGGTAACCTCTAAAGACGGCTAAAGGTATCTCCAGTGTTGAGAAATGTTCGAAAATTATTTTTGGCAGGAGGAAAAAATATTCCTGAACAAAAATCCAGGAACTATTCAGAAAAAAATCAAGAAAAAACATTTTAATCATTATGTTCGCCATCATTTTTAAAATTAGCTCGAATAATTTCATTTTTGAAAAAAAAATTAACATTATAACAATGCACATTTAATTTCTCGTTACATTTTGTGAAATATGTGAATAAATCCCGTCCATAAACGGATTTTCTTCAACGAAATTCGGGCAACCGGGTAGGGTCGGACCTTTCCCAATTTTTTGTATTGAATATCAGGGCTAGTCCGGGTAAAACCGGTCAATTTAGCAAGCTTAGTTTTGCTTATTTGATTTGAACATACAATAAGTTTTATTTAAGAAAGCCTGTAATTTCTAATCAAATAAATTTAGTACATCAAACTCTTAATCAAATTAAAAATTTCCATCAACAATGAAAATGATTTCAAATGATTCCAAATTTCAAAAATGAAAGTAAAAGTTTAAATTTTACGGTTCATGTTTCAGATTAAAGTTCGAAATTTGTCTCTTAAACAAACTGAAATATTTTAATTGTTGAACAATACGCCAGAAACATATGGAATCAATTCCCTGCAAATTGTTTAAGAGAAGACATGTACATGTTTTTATAATCAAATATGTTTCATTAAAAATTAATTCCTAGATTTGATTTTTAAATAGAAAACAGAGTTTTTCAAAAGACGAAACTTGTAAAATAAGCTCAAATTCTTCTTTATGATTGATGTTTTCAGCTTGAATATGCAAATAAACAAACTTTGGTTAAAAATTTAAAATTTTGAAATCCAACTTACAATCAAAATTAAAAGTCTTCGATCTCTTGCAATTCGAATTCCTAAACAAAATAGTCGTCTTAATAATTTGGTTATTTTGATTGTGGAACTGATCTAAACTCAAATCTGAATCTGAACTTATTAATTATAACTCTGAATCCAAATTTTGAACCTATATTTAAAATTTGAATTTTGAATATGTTTCGAAATTTCAAAACGTTTTCAGGAATGTATAAACACGTGTTCTGAATTTAGATTCTAGATTAGCGTTTTAGGCCGAATGGATATTTGGCCGAATGGTCATTTGGCCGAATGGTCATCACGCCGTATGGTCATTAGGCCGAATGGTCATTAGTCCGAATGATGATTAGGCCGAATGGTCGTAAGGCCGAATGGTCGCAAGGCCGAAAGATCGTAAGGCCGAATCTTCGTAAGGCCTTATGGATTCTAGGCCGAATGGTCGTTAGGCCTAATGGCCACTAGGGCGAATGGATGCTAGGCCGAAAGGTCGTAAGGCCGAATGGTCATAATGCTGAACAATGCCGTGCGAACGGGGGGGGGGGGGGGGGGGTTAGGGGTTTAACAACCCCCCACCCTCCGCAAGTAGAATTTTCACCGCAGTATCGGAAAATAACGTGATCTTAAATAAGTGTTAACGAACAAGTCCTCCGGCGAAATTTAGTTTTAAATCACCTTTGGCTTGAGACATTTCATTCTACGATACTTTATGACGTTCACGATTTGAAACTAATTTTTCATTGTAAATTTCGATTTGCAATTCAATTAGTATTGAAACTTTAAACTTGACATAAAAGAACCCTATTCCGTCTTTAGAATAGGTTTTTATTAAGAAGTGTAACTCAAGTAACAATTTTAGTTTTATAAGAATCTACAAGAGATCTATAAAACCTCGCCTTAAATCAACACAAAATTTTATAAGTTCCTTCAAAACATTTATAAAATGCTTATATATACAAAAAGGCCCACCTACAGGAGGTTTTCCAGACAGGAATTAAAATACTTTATAAAACCATGGGAATATATAAGGCCTTTAACAAAAACTCTTCTAAGACCATGAATTCTCGTGATAGGAAAAAAAAATCTTGATTGGATCAATTCTCTCCAATAGATGGTTTAAAAATTTTTATACCAAATCAAATCATTGTGACTTAATGTTTTTATATTTTCTCTATCCAATAATCAAAAATCATAAAGTTATATAAACAGACACGAATGCCATGTAAATGGTAAAATGTTTTTAATAAAAATAATAATAATAATAAAGTTATATTCGATTTTTTTCAAGTTCTTCTCGCATAAAGATATTGCGCATCTGATTTTATCGATTAATTTTTTGAAAAACTAGCAATGGAAATGCGCCCCACATTAAACCTTCGAAATTAATTAAAACAAATTAATAAATTATCTTCATAATAGCATTCCGTTTTGTAAAAATGTATTTTTCCTTGTCTTCTTCGTCATAATTTGATTTAAAATTCTGCGAAAATAATATTTTTCTTCAAAATACGGTAAAAAAATGCTTTTAACGCAATAACATTAAATTAAAAAAAATATTTTTTTCAACATTTTCCCTTTTAAAAAATGGAGAATGAACAATAATTCCGATTTGATTTATAAAAATCAGTAATAAAACTAGATTTTCTAGATAAATTCCTTTTCTGGAATAATTGGACTTGGTTAAATCCTTTATGCATCTTATAGAACATTTCATCTATATTTTTTCTTGAAGAAAACCAAATCCGGAGAAATTTGTTGGCTATAAAACTATTATGTTTTATGCAAAGCTTCCTTTTTTAAGGTTATTTGACGTTTAACTAGAGCGTACAGAAGAACCCAGATGGGTTTTGGTGATTTATCCGGGAAAATAATATGCCAAAGTCCAGCCCGTTACTACGGCAAACCAGATACTCATTTCAGACAAGTGAAGCTGATCGAACTCGGATCTTGGATTGTGCTCCGCGAAAAAAGTCCCAAAGCCGATGCCGGGACTGTGGTCACTCGCGCCTTGTGGCGATGATAGCACAAATAGTGGCCACCAAAGCGGATGGGTGTTCAAGGTCATCGTTTAACGAATGGTTTTACGGTACTACGGTAAGCTGAAGCATCATCGGAACAACAAGTACCTCTAAGAAGGAAGAAATGGAACACAGGAATGGACCAGCGAATGTGGGTGCTTCCGGCGGGCATTTTCGATTCAAAACATGCTTGTGGAGCTTGTGGAATCAATGTTAGCCATAATTGAAAACGAACGAACTCCCTAAAAGTTAGATTATACATTTTGTAACTAGTGTGAAGATAAAAAAAAAGGCAATATTGACAATAAATTGTACAATATATCAAAATGCAAAAAGTTTGTTTACATTCTGTTTGGCCTTGTACATTTTTTTCTTGACGAAGACCTCATACGAAGTATTTTGCTACCTATAAAACTATTAAGTTTTATTCAAAGCTTTCTTTCTTTAAAAGGGTTATTTAATGGTATTTCAAAAGTCAATTTGTAATACTAATAAACTATAAGGTTTTAATCGAGACTTTCTATATTCATAAGGGTTGTTAAAGGGTATTTTGACTGTCAATCTGTAATACTATTAAATTATTGGGTTTTAATCAAAGTTTTCTTTCTATATAAGGGCTTTTTAAGGTCATTTTAACAGTAAATTTCTGAAACTATTAAACTATTAGTTTTTATTCCAAGTTTTATTTTTTTTAAGGGTTATCGCACAGTCAATTTGTACTATATCAAAGCAATTATGATTTTTTTCGGAAGATATTTAGGTTTCATAAGGAAGTGTGGAAATGGTTTTATAGAACTCTTGAAATCTCTTACAAAAAACCTCAAAAGAAATATATGTAATTGACACTTTTGTAAAAAGTTTTATAAAGGTTTTGTAGCTTTCTTAAAGAACGTTTTTATAGAGTTCTTATTGAAATGCCTTAAAGCAGGGGTGAGCAACCTTTTGAAGCAACGGGCCACTTTGAATTTGAAATTCTTTCCGCGGGCCGCATTATAATAAAATTAGGTAATAATAGTTTACAGAGCTTTACGCAATTTTTTATAACTACAAATTTTTGACAAAAACAAAACTGGAAAAGGATAAATAAAACGATTTCATGTACTTGCATAAACATTTTTTTTAATTTTAGGTGATTAAGCTAATCGAAATTGAATAGGTTCATCACTCAATTTGATAATTCTTCGATGATTTAATATTTGAAAAGTATACAGAATATGATTTTTTAACAAAAAAAAACAATTGCTTCCGTTTTACTTATTAATAACGAATTATATTGAAAGTCTTTCTATGGTTCGTAAAAAGACTTGAACAGTTTTCTAAGAAAATCCCTTTTTTGTTCGAAACGATGCGGTGGTATTTTTTGTCATCACTTCCATTTAAAAGTTTCATGGAGCTTAACCATGGCTGTTTTTTCTGTGCACATTTTCGAAATGTTTTTTTTTTACAATTTATTTAAATTTTGTCGTGAAGCCTCTATATTTTGTTTTATAAAAGGTAATTTTTATTTTTTTTATTTGAAGTTTCGTATGAAATCATCACATTGAAATGTTGAGCAAGGTTTCAAAATCATGAAAAATTCTTTACTTCACAGATTTTTAATCAGATTTTTCAATGTTACAGTTTACATTTTTCAACCTGGAATTTTCTACAGATTTCATAAATTTTATCAATTTAATTTGGATTCCTCTTGGTTAGGCTTGCTATGGCTGAATCATGAAAGTCATATGACTTTGGTAATATTGATCGATAATTTTGAAGTAAAATCACTCAATTTAATCAATGATTGGCATGATTTCCATACGAAATTTCTGGATCCATAAGAAATTTCTGAATAACACATCATAAATAACATAAAACAACAAAATTCACATTTTTCCATGGAGAAAGGAATCTCAAAACTGATTTTGATTCATTCAAGGGCGCTGAATCCCAATATTAAATTTTTTTTGTGAGCTCAAGTTTTCGAGATAACTTTAAAAAATAGGTAGAAAATAAGTTATTCAATTTGTGTACTTTTTGAACACCAATTTAAAATACAAATACTTATTGACTTAATGATCAACTTTCCCAAAGACTGCAAGTAAATTTTAATTCTGAGAAAAAAGTAATGGAAGTTTTCTGTTTGTTTTTTTTCCAATCCTGCAAAAAACGGCATTTTTGATGAGATTTCAAGGCAAAATTAATCTAAATTGAATCTTTGGATATTTTTAAACCCGAAAGTCAAATCATTTCGCAGTCTTCAACAAAGTTGTTGAATGAGTTAAAATATTAAATATTCAATATTCAATAACTTTCTTTAATGATGTCAGAAGAAGTTGTAATCTTATTTTTAGTAATCTATATATATAAAAATGAATGTTTGTCTGTCTGTCTGTTCCCTATAGACTCGGAAACTACTGAACCGATCATAGTCAAAATTGGCATCTGAGGGTTTTTGGGGCCGGAGATTGTTTCTATGATAGTTAAAACCCCCTCCGACTTAAGGGAGGGAGGGCTCCCATACAAAATTGTAGTTTTTCGAAACAAATAAAAGTCGTGACATCCACTTTCACGAGTTTTTTTTTCCTTTGGGCTGTTTGTTTTTCGTCTCCATGGTCGAGGCGTCGCGAGCCAACGTCGCAAAAGGATAGTAACCATGGCATAGCATACTGATCAGTTGGAATATTTTGGCGCGTATTTCTCAACCAAGCATATTTTCAATGCAAGGGGTGACGATGGTGGCCTTGATGTGATTTTTTTCTACTTGATTCCTTGCTTATTTGTACAGCACATGGTTATGAATGACGCCTAGATATGACCCACATTGACATTTTGCCGATCGAATAAAGCATATACCCCATGTTCAAACGTTCAACTTTTCTCAGTTCCAAAAAAAAAAAGTTTTCTTCCAGACATTGTTATTTCACAACTGACACGAATTTAGAAATGAAAATGGGACTTTTGATTTTAAATAATTCTGCAAAAAAACATCGTTGATTTTGCTTACACGTACTTAACATGAAAAGTGTTTTTGTGTTACATGGCTGCATAAAAGAGACTTTTGATCCGCTTCTTTTTTGAAAAGTGAGACTTTAGAACTGATATTCAACTGTAAGCAAAACTTTTATGAGAAATTTTTAAGTATACCCTTAAAGTGTTAAAAACAATATCCCCTCCTGTCAACTTACACCGTGGGACAAGAACAAACATCAAACTTTTAAGAAATTCATCCTATGATTCAATATGTTGGAAAGACCAGAAGGGTTATTCCGAATGCTGAAACTGAAGCGGATGTTTAAAATTCTTAAATG
Source organism: Uranotaenia lowii (assembly GCF_029784155.1). NCBI lineage: Eukaryota > Metazoa > Arthropoda > Insecta > Diptera > Culicidae > Uranotaenia > Uranotaenia lowii. The sequence continues at coordinate 329,868,667 of NC_073693.1, forward strand.
TCTTTGTAAATGGAGGTCATTTGCTTTGAACAGCATTCGTTCAAAGTGGAGTAAAAAACATAAATTTATACTGCAAGAATACTGCAGATATATCAATGAAACTTGATAAAACAAACAAACAGAAATACGCATTAAATCCATTTCAAAGCCATTACTCTGACGCATCTGAAATTAAGCTTTGCATTTACACTTGCCCCAATATACGGGACAAATGTTCACTTAAAAAATTTTTTTTGCCAACATTTATGAATATTTGACTTTTAAAAAGAAAATGAAAAACGCTGAGAATTTATTTAGTGGTGCAACTGATATTTTTTTTTAAATATTTCTGTTTTTTGCTTTAATAAATTTATTTATAAAAAAAAATTGCACTGTATAAAATCGATAATTTTCATACCGTGATAAGTGCTGTTTGGGAAAACTTCAAGCTATAATGTCTCATGTCCATGAGTTTTGCATATGGCGAAACATTTTTTTAACATAATTTTGGCATCTCCATAAAGTACAATATGCAATAAATTCCAATATGCGAATCTTTTTCTTTCAATTAGAAATTTATTAAAACTCGAGCCAGGTAAATTAGCCTACCTTCTTCAAGCAGTGGAGGACAAAATTGGAAAAGATGCGGACGCTCCCCTGTAAATTTAAGATAAAGAGCTTTTCAAAGAAGGGACCATATTTTAAAAGAGGGTACGGATATTTGGCATAACTTAAAAATAGATGTGACAAATGTGTTTATGAGAGTTCGTAGCTTCCCACTTTGTGAAAAAAGGGGAAATTCCATAAATTTTGACATTGTATAAGTCATTAGGAAGCTTTAAATACAGAGTATGAATTTCAGATCTAGAAAAACAAGTTAAGAGATCAAGTTTCAGGTAATAATATATACCATCTTTGAATTGCAATTCGGAACTCCAGCTACAGCTTTCATTTCAAAGTTGTTAGTTCTGAACTATGATGAGGTTTCTAAATTTGAATAAAATTTTACAAATTACATTTATTTTTGGAAAGGGTAGCAAAGCACACCGGGTCAGCTAGTTATATATATTGTAGAATTCAATTTTTGAAAGCGATGTATCCCTGATACTAGAATACTTTGGCAATATCTGGGTGCTTGATTGATTTTTTTTGTTTCGATTATAGTCGTTTTACCATTTTTATGACATTCGCGACTTGCTTGATTGAATGGGGTAGTAAATTGATTCAAAATCAGCTTTTGGTTTTTAAGTAAGTTTTTATATTTATCATAAGGTTGCCAGATTGCCCGGTTTTATCCAGGTTTGCCCGGATATTTAACACAAAACTTGACAAAAGTCCGGCCCGGCGCGGTGACCCGGATTTCATTAAAAAAAATCCCGGATCTTACCCGGATTTATTCACTTTATTTTCCAAAACAAAAAAAAAGAAATGTGTTGTAATTTTTTTTTATTTTTTGCATCCAAAACGACATATAAAACTTAAAAATAATAATGAGAAATTTTTTGAAAGACTTAAATACGATTTAAAAACTGCTGTTGAAAAAAAAGATTGTTTTAAAGTTTTTTTTCTTGATTTGTGTCGAGTAATTCCTGGATTTTGACAAAATTTTCCCGAATATATAGCCCGGATTATTGGTCGATATTTTAAAATTAGTTTTTAGATAAAATAGCCCGGATTTGTCCGGCCCGGGTACGTGCTGAAAAAATTCTGGCAACTTTATTTATCAATCCAATCAATCAAAACTAGAAGTGATAGACAAAATTTGTGAAATGTTCTGAATTTAAGACCGTAAAATAAGGTATTGAAACATAGGCACCAAAAATGAGGCCCGTTATAAACTTTTAGGGGTGGATTAAAGAATTATAGGTATTGTTTTTGTTGAGGAATTAAATTTCGCTAAGTCATGTCGATTACAAATCTTTAATCGTGCACCCAGTCTTTATTATAAAACTTTTCTTATTTACGGAATTAATCAAGAACACAAACATTTAACTTCATCATACAATTTTAACTTTGCTTAAAATGAAAAATAATGACTAAAGTAACTGAATATTACACCTTTTCAACAAATAGTATTGCATCTATGCCTTTGAAAGAATTCAATAAAAAGCTTGAATCTTATTAAAAAGTCAACAATCTCTATGAATATGGGATAAATGCAAATGCAAAGAAGTGACGTGCATATCAAGTTATTTGTAAATCAATTTTTTGCTTTAGTAGGGACTGCTATTTTATGATAATTAACAAACTATCGTAGAAAAAAATCGTGAAATCAATTTAATTTGAGATAAGCTTCGCGGGCCGCACAAATATGTCTCGAGGGCCGCATGCGGCCCGCGGGCCGCGCGTTGCTCATCCCTGCCTTAAAGGATAACAAAGACTTGTTACTGTGATTGTTTCGTTATTTATGCTGTTTATCGTCAACACATAACAACAACCATCAACGATGAGAAAATTCATCGTGAGTCTCAAGTTAGCAGACGTGACCTGTTTTCAAATATCATCAAACACCGAAGATTATCAGAATCCATCTACATCTATCAAAGCCAATTCGCATGTCAATACAGCCGTTCGCGTCACTTCCGCAAAAGTTGGTTATTAACAGGCTAGAAGTCACACACTCGAGAAAGACTTAAAGTGCTGCGGTGTAATATCAATTTAGAAAAACCAACAAATTGGAACGTAGCTCTGGTGGTCCGGAAAAGGCATTGCATGCTGCATGAGAAGATAACGACTCAACAATGTTCAGCAATCAATATTACCATTAATGCGACATTAACATTCGCAGAGTAAAACTCGACACCACGAGTACTTAAGTTTCCAAAATCACCATCAAACCGTCAGCTTGCTGACATCAGGTAACTTCTTCATTATTAAGTGCGACATTTGTTCCTACATGAATGCTTCATCCAATGCTTCAGATTAGGAAAAGGACCAGGCCAAAAGACGTGTGATTTCCAAACGCCAAAAGCCGTTCAATTGCACACGGAGATCAACAGCTTGTAGGTATAACCTCATTATCAGATGTAAGATACGGAAACTTAGACTGATAAACACCCCTTTAAAGGCACTGACAAATCGTCCTGGGTCAACTCCTTAGCTCCTTCCAGAAGATCGGAACGAACCAGTTAAAATTGCACACGGAGATCAACAGCTTGAAGGTATGACCCAACATCGTGTTCTACGATATCTAAAACTGATAAAGACTTCTTTAAAGGCACTCCTAATCGTCCTCGGCTGCTCGTTAGCTTTCCCAGAAGATCGGAACGAGCCATACACGGCACAAAGGAAACCAATTGCATCCTACGTACAGCCCTTTAAATTGCATCCAGTTAAAAGGAAGGCTCTCGATAGAGGTAACTTAATGCAATCCAATTGGAAGAGTGCTAACGCTAACGTTTAAACATTAGGGCCTTTCATATAGATGCTGAAGCGGACGCACACAATTCTATTCTGGTGCACCAGATAGATGACATACGTCAGTCCCATGTCACAACCACCAATCCAGTGAACGGCTAGACTCAGTATTGCATGCGCCGGATGGCAACGGACGTCGGTCGAACCTCTGGTAGATTTTGAACGAGTTGGTGTGAATTGTTTCGGTGGAATTCTCGACAAGTGTGCGATCGCGTGGAAGGCTATTGGAATAGCTTCGAAACGGAAGGTTTTTTATCTTGGAAAAGACGATTGATCGTCTTAGCAGTGATTGGGATCGGCGAAAGGGGAGCGCCATTCGGGAGTGTCTGTGTTCAATCCAGGGCAGTGATCATCACTAGTGAGAAGTGAGGGGAGTAGGTGTCACAACGACCGATGCATGACGGTGGTGAACACCGATACTCGAAGAAGCAGTGAGTGGCACTACAGTCGGTGTGAGGAAGCAGTGTGCGTGAAATTATCAAAATCTCCGATCTGGTTGTAAACAAACCGGAATCCTGCATGTCTGCATGATGATGGTTGATGATTGTGGGAATGGCTTGTAGCTGATGCATGAAGAAGAAAGCCAACATCAACAACACTAAGGTGCCAGTAAGGCCACTGATGATCGGTGAAGCAGCTGATTAATCATCTTCACTGTAAGGTAATTTAGCTTGTATGATTGATTGTTAATACATATTCATGCATCTCCAAATGAAGACAAAATGCAATTAGTCTTATTTCTAGTAATTGTTGAGTTGAATTTTCTTTGATTGAGCGATTCATTTTGAACCTATGAATATTTGCGTACTGTCAATTATTGAATGATTTCGTCGTTCGTAAGGCTTGAATAGTTACCGGTAAAAGTCACAGGCAACAGACTTACCCAAATAACAATTTGAGTTTTTTAATGCTCTCCAGTCTAACTAAGAATTCAAGCTATAAAACCACGTTCGGTTATGTAAGAGTCTATAAAACTCCAATACAACGCTTAGTAGCACAAAAAGGCCCTTCTGTAGTAGGTTCTTTTATAAAACCTTTACAAGCCAACTCAACTTCTTAAGTTCTGTATGAATTATGCTTATAAAACCTATTTATCATATAATTTTCATTTACAAATAATTTTGCTCCGGAATTTGGTTTTCAATAATAATTTTTAAAACAAATGAATCTCATTCAAATCAAATATAAAAAAAAAAAAACAAATCAGAAGCTAAAATTTATTTGTTATGAATCTGTAAAGAAATTTAATATTATTTTCTCCTTCTGAATTTTCGTTACCTGCTCTAAATTAACTTGCGCTTTTGAGTTTACCGCAAATATGTATTAAAAAATTACGAACAAATAACGGGCCTACAGTAAACTGCTATTTTAAGCAATGAAAACCCGATAGAATTCATAAAAATATCAATTTTTTAGTAATTTTTTTTTGTTGTAGTTGTTCAAGATCAAGTTTTCAAAATTATTTCAGCCATTGGGATGCTGAGCTTTTATAGAGCATGAATTAAATGAGGATTAATTTCAGAAACAGAAAACTGTTGTTAAAAAATATTCCATTATTTACCATGAAAATGGCGAGAACATTCTTTTGTTGACATTTTGGAAGATTGCCAGACGACTTGCTTTTGTAAACCGATTGTCCGGCCGAATAACTTTTATGAAACTTTTATAGCTTATAGAAGGTTTCGTTTCTTATAAATGATTTATAGACGCCACATAAAGTTATTTATTTGCCTGTTTATAACCTAAACGGCTTGTAATGACCTTATAAGAACACAAATGCTACGAATAAGTTTGAAAGGGCTTTTATAGATCAAAACAGGTTTATAAGATGGTATTTTAAACCATTTACATATCGACTATCATTTACAAATATATTACTGAAAGAGCAAAATAAAAATCAAATCAAATAAATTTATTGTTGTTATATAAGTTGGACATTTTATACGCTTATAGATGTCCTGGAGGCCAGTTGTAAAAAGGTTGCCCATGAATCCGTTTTAAAACAATAAAAGATCATATAAATCGTTCATAAACTATCGTTAAAGAATTATAAAACCAAAATGGATTTTAAGTGTTACTTGGGTATTGAATCTTTTATAAAACACCCTCATTTGCTTACAAAGCCTATTTGAATTTAAATTGTTACTTGGGTAACCAAACAAGAACAGAATTTGAATCGAACAATTTTAACTTCAAAATTAATTCATCCAATATTAATTATATGCATCGAAAAGTTGGAAACCATTCAACAGGTACAATGTTCAACAGAATTATTAAAAAATAAATCTAAAATCTGATATTCTCTACCTTATTACTTAAATTTTGAATTAATAAATATGTCATTAAAAATGTTATGTTGATATTAAATATTCTTCAAGAAACCAATTATAGGCTTCATTTTATTTTGTATTTCTTGTTCTTGTTCAACATCAGATTTTAAAAAGTTTTAATAAATTACACAAAGCCACAAAATCTACATTTTTCCAAGGTGTAATGAATTTAAAAAAGTAACTTTATCTAACTTGAATGCCCTGAATCTAAATAAATATGCAGTCGTTCTATCAGCTATCAGCTGTCATTAAAGTAACTTTTCAAAAAAGGTTTAAATCTTTTAAGGAAGTTTTGGACTTTTTTGACAAAATTTGAAAACAACAAAAAAATATTTTGAATTATAAAATTTGAATGATTAAACAATTTTCTTCAAGATTTTAAGTAATTTAGATTTTTGCGAAAAAAGTTATAGAAGTTTTCTATTTGTTTACTTTTTCTCATTTAACGAATTTTTAAAGAAGTTTCAATTTTTTTTACTTTTATGCAACAATGTCAAAAATACTTATAATGATATCTTTTCAAATATTCAAAAACTGTCGAATTTTGCTTTTTAAAATCATGCACCATCATCATCATCATCGTCAAAATATTATTCCTTAATTAAATTGATTGATTTCACTAAAAACTGAAACATTTTAATACAAAATGTGATAGTCCAAATTTAACAAAAGATTCGAGTTCAGGACGCTAAAATCTACCAATTAATCGTATTAACCGAATTTCATAGTACAGTTTTTTTTCCAAATTTTCAATAAATTTACCAAATTTTAACGTCAAGCTATTTATTTATAAATAAACACTATTTATTTAGCACAGAGGCTTTAGGCTAAATTTATATCAGAAAGTTTCAAAAATTAACTTTAGCTTAGCTTAGCTTAGCTTAGTTGACTACTCATATCCACCTTAAATCATTGAACTTGAAGTGCTTAGATATGGTAATTCATTTAAAACTTCAGATAGCATATTTGATTAGACTTTGCTCAACTTATGCACTTAAAATTCCATGATCGCTGGCGTGGCTAAGCAGAACAAGTTCTACCTCGCCAATGGTTGCTACTCCGTGATTGATCGAGGCCATCAGTTTTGTTCAAGGGCCAAAAGAATGGTGCTTGGGATTAGCTGTTCATTCACAATGCACAAAACTCATGCTCTCCCTTTAAAAATGATCAATACCGGCGCCGGCCACGTCCTAGTAGTCAATGAGGGATGAAGGAAGGATTGTTAGTAGGATACTTCATAGGATCAATTAGCAACCTTTTGTCCCTTTATATTCCAACGATTAATTTTGAAAAACTCAGAAACAAAGGTAACTCAATATCTCCAACTATAGAAACCGTCTATACGTCTGCGAATCTATATTTACATAAATATCCAAGGAAAGGATTGTGTTAGTAGAGGAAAGGTTTAAGATCAGGATCCATTTTGGTAATGGTGTGATCGAGTTTTCCTACACCTCCTATGCTCCTAGATTTTTCCTAAGGAAACACCTAATTTCTATCTTTGAGGCAGTGATAAGAATCTAATAATAAAGTAGAAATCGTATTTAGATTTTCTTTAAACTAACTTGTTTTCCTAAATCTTGTTCCTGATACACCTGTGTTTTCAAAAACGACCCTTTAGAGTAAAGATAATTTTATCATACTTTGAAGAATATTTATAAAGAGATATTTTAAATATTATTTTTTATATGGATGAAGTGAATCTCCTTTTTGTTCATTTCAATTTTTAATTTTTAATGTAGGTTGTGATAACTGAATAAGATCGTTTTTGGAAACTCATCAGTGCAATTCAACTCTTTGCCTCATATGAATTTGATTACTATTCTGAGTTCTGAATCAAATCTGTATTAAAAATTTAAATTTGAAATGTCAGTTTTTCGGTGTTTTTTCAATTACCGTGTTTCCCGGTTCACCGGCCACCCTGGTGTTTTTTCGGTTAAATTTTAAGATTTAAATGAAGTATGTTTTGTGTTTAGTGAAGGACAAATTTATCACATTTGCAGAGAAAAAAATATTATTATTATTTAAAGTGTAATGTGTAACGAATTCAACAAACTTTCAATGAAGCTGATTTAACTAATGTTGAAATAAGTTGATATATTCCGTTAGTATGGGAACAAGAGTAAGTAGGATTTGTCAAGTGAATTGAAATAAATGAATTAAATATAAAAACCGGATAAAAGATAAGATGAAGAAGATATATAAAAAGGAAAAATTGTTTAGGTATATTTTTTTATATTCATGAGATTCATTGTGTTGTGTCGAATAAACAAGGGATTATGCAAAAATTAGAATAACTTCACATGCATGTCGTCAGACACGTTGCTCGGCCATAAACATACAAAAGAACTCTTTCGCATGTAAGCAAGCTGGCTGTCAACCATCCGCAGAAATAATGATAAGTTAAAATGTTGATAATCAATAGTTGTAAAAAAAAGGTGTAAGAAAATTCACTATTGAGTGAAACAACAATGGATCAGCTCTAATATGCGATGGAAACAAGTACTTATCGTTTATCAAGTATCAATCAACTTCCATGTTTTGACCGCCCATCGAGTTCGGTTGAAATTTAATTTTGTATGACTATCAAGCCTGGGAAAATGAAACGACTCTTGTTGCTTAGAGTTTAGCCGTCAAAATTTTTTCCATCATTGCTTTTTATTCAAATAGCTGTAAATCAATTAAATGTTAAAGTAAAAAACAATCATAAATTCCACTTATCTGAAAATCCGGATCAGGTAACTGGAGCTCATTGTGACAACTCGTCTGCATGCAGATTACCATTCTAGGGTAGGTCCTATGTTCCGGGAGCGTAACACCTTTCATTCCACGCAAATAACTTCTTCAAAAAAATGACTGGACTGTACACACACTTTTCTTCAAAACTTAATTTTAAAGTAAAACATAAATCATTTATACTACACTAGAATCAACAATAACATATTTATGTTTCTTCATATTTTCTACCACGAGACACGAAAACGACAAAAAAGGCAGCGACAGAAAACAACGTCCCGTCTCGATCAAGGATTGCTGCGATCTCCTCAGAAAGTTTCAAAAATTAACTTTATACATAAAAAACCAACACCATCAAATTTTTATTACGAAAAAAACTTGTTTCTTCAGAAAAGCAAACGAGGGTTGAAACAAAAAGTACACATCAATAATAAGACGGAAGATCTACTTAAAATAAACAATAAACAATGCCAAAGCACGATAAATATGTCTTCGTTAGTCGCCCCAATAAAAATGGCCCGATTTTCAGTGAGTGATGTAAATTTGTCATAGTGTATTGCCATGAAGAAAGAGTCAGTACCAGTATCTCAAAGTCTCTATCCATCCATCCATCCAATAGGCCTCTCTCTAAATCGTGGTTTGCATGGTAAATCTTCAGCAGACACTCCGGCGCAGTCAGACAGACAGACGAACACAGTGCTTTTAAATTTATGTTTTTTCCGCTTCCCCGGGTATGACCTGCTTACATGCACGTGGGTTTTTCGGTTATGTAAATCACGAAGAAACAAAACAAAATCCGCGATGCTGTTGATATACATAACTTCATGAGCATGGAGCAGTGCATTTTTTAAATCTTAATCTTTCAGTCGGCTTTCATCGGTACGGGTTGGAATAGGAAACAGTGTTTTCTTTTGGCGTACAACTTACTCTCCTTGTAAATTTAAACAATATTAAAAGAAAAATTTTATCAACAGATTTGACAGACCAAACTTTCAAGAAAGAATACTTATAAATTAAACAAATTCATGAAAAATATAATTTACAACTCCAATTCTGTTTTTAATTCCGAAAATCGGTGCACTATAACCATTTAATCATCTAGAATTAGAACCAGTTGGATGATAAACCGTTATTCATCAAATTCCTCACTACCATAACAATCTCATTCTAACTTAAACCCATTAAAATGATGATCATGTCCAAGAACTATCCAAAAAAAACTTCACATAAAAAGCAACAGGAGGAAACCGTTCAAGAGATCATTATGACTTGTTTACACCCTGGAACTATAAATCATCTTTCTATTCTGAAGTAGTCTACTCTTTTTCTCCTAGTATAAAAAATTTAGTCTGGTATGCGTGCTAAACGGGGAACCGGTTTCGACAAATGAGATTCGGCCTATTATGGGGAAGATCAAAATCGAGAGTTCCCTTTGGATCTGATGAAGTAATTTCGAACCAGACAAAGGAAGAAAATTGTATAGCTAACGGAAGAAAGCAAAAGTATCAAGGCCCCGCTTCAAGGCTGTTTTCAGCTATGTCTCGGGCGTGTCTATGCGATTGAGATAGTTTTATTTTTTGTAAATTTCAAAAAGTATTTCTCCGTATGTTAAATAAATCAAATACTTAGAAACTCTCAATAGCTTACTCAATTTTTGTTTTTTTTTTATTTATTCAACACAGAAGAGTTCAAAGACAACAGTTGTGGAAATTAATAACGATTTAAGCAATTCTATAATTCTTCAATTATTCTGAAATTTTCCATACTTCACCACTCCTCCTTCATATTTTGTCCAAAATTCTATGATAGAAACAATTGTAATGTCAAAAGACAAGTTTATGACAAATGACAAATTCATGTCAAATGAAAAATTTGGAAACTTGTTTGACTTATTCAGTCAATTCATTTTGATAAATTTTGGTAAATGAAGAGGGTGCATAATTTTGTATTTTTGTAAGAGATAAACGAATAACTTTTCAAAGATGACTAGAAACTTCAGAGAATTCGTGAAATCAATCGAAAACGCAACGTAGATTAAAGTTTATTAATTTTAAGCAAAACATAGGAAGGCATAGATCTTTTCTCTCGAACTTCACAATGGACGATTCAGGGATTGCAAATTAATGCCTGATATTCCGACATGTCAAAAGCTTTTGACATGATAAACATAAATGCTCTTCTTTCAGTTCTCTTTAAAAATGGGATCAACGGAATTAGTCTTCAGTGGATTCGTTCGTACCTGACAGAAAGAGTCCGAATTGTGGAGATAGGGAATGTGGTATCCAGCGTATTTTCGGTAAACAGCGGTGTACCACAAGGGAGTCATTTGGAACCCCTTCTTTTCGTCACTGTTATGAACAAGTTTCCCGGAGTCCTGCGTGACGTGTTTGTGTTGATATACGCAGATTATCTGAATCTGTTTCCCCCTGTGCGTGCGGCACCCAAAGGATTGTTTGACCCTACAAGCCGAAACTGCTACAATACTCTGAAAATCTATGCCTCAAAATGTAGTATAATTACCTTTTCTCGGAAAGTGAGTAATGTTGTGCACGAAAATTGTATCGAGAAGAGCTTTAAATTGGTAGAAAATCCTACTGATCCTGAAAGATCTGAGAGTCCTGTTAGATGAAGGATTCTGTTTTTCGAAACACGTTGAACAAGTCGTAGTTATAGCAAATTCTGTGCATGGTATGGTGAGCAGGATTGGTAATCAGCTAGACATTCGCTAATCGGCTAAGACGGTGAATGTCTTTTTAATTTTTTAATAAAGCCAAAAAGAATTTTCAAAAGTATTACAAAAAAAATTGAGCTTAAATTTGAATAGGAGTGTAGATGATTGATTCCAGGAAGGATTGTAAAAGGTTTAATCCAGGGCTATGAGAATATTTTGGATTTTGGGTTTCAGTAGTGGTTAAGAAGGTTAATTTTTCTATCTTGTTCGTCTAGCTGTTTCTTTTGATGTTTCAGCTCTGTTTCCAAGTGTTTCCTTTAAAGAGGCTCCAAATCTGTTTAAGGATTTTATACTTCAACTAAACAATGGGATCACTTGGAAACTTGAAGTTCGAATATGGGACAAACCTTATTTCAAATTTAAGGATTTGTCCTGAAAACAAACGAAGACGCCGCCAATGGAAAACCTTCTGTCTCCATTCTTGTGTGAACTGTTTACGGCTTATTCTCAAGAGACTCAAGAGACTCGTGAAAATCTAGATTTACTACAGAAAAATTGTGGAGATACGTCGATGACATTTTCTGAGTAGTAAACAAAGATTTTCTTGAAGAACTACTGACATCCATAAAAGGTTTACACAAGAATACCAAATTCACTTATAAAATAGAAAAAGACAAGAAATTACCTTCCAATTCGAAATTTATAGGAACCCAACGAATACCATGAGGGTTATTCCGAATACTTCTAACCATTAATTTCAACATAAGATGGCAGCTTATCATCATATGATCCATCGGATGAACTCCATTCCTCTCTCAACTGAAGGGAGAGAATATGAGCTTCAATATATTTTGCAAGCGACTGATAAAAATGGGTACCAAAGTAGTTTCATTCAAGCCATTCTGGTGAAAAAGAAAGATTGTTTCAATGAAAATATCTCAGAACTTTAGCTCTCATTCTGAAGGAGTTTCAACGAAGATTCAAGGAATTCAACAGTGTCAACGTAGGTGACTTGCGATAAAAGTTGTTTGATACTCACTAGTAGGTTATCTAACTCGGATAATTTAAGGGAGGGAAACGATACACGCTCACTGAAGAAGATAGTAAGCTGCTATCGAAATACCGGAATCTTTTGACTGTTTTATTCAGGCCATGATGAGTTAAGTATGGTGGTCCTAAATACCAAATCGCTCGTTCGGCCATATTGAAATAAGTTTTTACTGGCTGAAGTGTTTACGAAAAAAAGGGACGTTCAGAGATGAAAGGTGTTTGAGGTAAAAAAAATCATCAGAGAAAATAGAAAAAGTCTGTGTTTGGTTGTGCCCATGCGAAGACCACAAATTTGGTATCGAAAGATTGTTAGGCGATGAGAATCTGCCCACCGCTCACACAGGAAGCATTTTGTTGTTTTTGTGATTGAAAGGTAGGGGCGTGAAGGATGCAGCGCACTGCCTCATTTCCTCCAATTTGGTCTCATTGAACTAAGTTTGAGGTATTTTGAAAAACGTCAAAACAAGAAAAGAAATTTAAACTTTTTTAATCCATTTTCTATTGAACTTTTATCGATATTCTTTGACACAACTTCATTGTGCTAAGCTATAATTTTCCGTGTGAGAAAATGTTGATAAAAGGAGATTTTCGTATTTTGTATACCATGAAGTTAGAAAATAAAACTTATGAATTCAGTAAGGAATCTCTCGTTATAACTGACATTTTAAAATTGAAAATAATACACTTTTTGTTGAGTGGAAGAAAATTTTATGATTTTTTTCAATCATCTATCGATCTATCTTTTCAATTATTAGCTATCCCTGAACTTCTTCATATCAGTGCAAGGTTATCACCACGAAATTTTAATAGTTCTCATTTTGCAACTATACGTTCAAAAAACAGATATTTGAAATAAGTTTTATATTATAACTGCTATAAACTCAAAACTCAAAATGATTTTTTCATTAGTCTGTTATATTGTTCAGAATAGTTTTTCGAAAATAACGTGTTGTTTTTATCAATTCTGAAATTGATTTCACATTGTGAATTTTGGTTCAAAAATGTTATTTCTTAATCTAAATTACATTCTAGAATAAAATAATGAGATATCTTTTTTTGAACTTTATTTAATCTGAAACGAATGAAATCAAATGCCAATCATTTGTTTAGAATATTAACTAATGTGCAACAAATAGGGCATGAATAAAATTTAAAAAACAAACATTTTTCTTGTAGAGCACAATATTTAAAATTTTTCAAAACGATGTTTCAAAAATAATTTAAAAAATGAAATGAAGGATCTAAGAGCTGATTTAGACTGATTTGGGAGTGTTGAAAAATAAGTGCATTTATTTTCATGTAAAATATTGCAAAGACATTAAAAATAAAGGTTTTGATTAAATGATCAACTTTCTCGATGGCTACGAGTAGTTTTGAATTCTGAGAAAAAAAAATTCATAAGTTTTCTCTTTATTTTTTACAGTTCTACGAGCATACAGGAATTTGACCAAATTTCAAAGAAATTTTAAACCAAAATGAATCTAAATATTTTTAAAAACAAAACGTTTTGCAGTCTTCTACATATGTAGATGTTAAATAAATTAAAACCTTTTATATCAAAAAACAATTAAACGCCTTATCGTGATGTCAGAAATTAGATAGTTATATCATTTTCTATTGATAATTTTCTAAAAATTGTCTAATTCTAAGAAAATCTAAACAAAATTTGGAACCTTCAATAAATAAAAGAATATAAAGAATAAATGATAGATTTAACATCAGTTTTTATTTTTTTTGTCGGTTTATTGTTTCATTCAGTTGCAATTCAGTAAAAATTTCAAAATTTTAAAATTAGACGAACCATAGCCCCAAAACTAGAGTTAATGGACAAAATCTGATGAAATATTCGAATTGATGAAACAAAAATCTATCGAAACAGATATTAAAACATTTGAAACAAATTAGCTGTTCATTTGTGTAGATAGTTGATACTAGTCTTTAGTGTGGAGTCTAAATCAATAGCAATTGATATAATCAACTTTTTTTTGTCAATTCTTAAACTAGATTATAACTTTTAATTTTAATTATCGTTGTGTGAATGGTCTGGCAACTACATATATTGACGATATGATTGGCGTCGACCTTGAAAAACAAATTCGAAAACCAAGTTTCCAAATATGATTTTATATATTATGTTTTTCCATTATGTTAATTGGCATTGTGATATTTGAATTTAAAACCAACACACACATTTCGTGATATTATTCATTCTCGAGCTTCAAAGCTAATTTTAAAATGAAGGCTGATAAGTAACTGAAAATCTTATACATGATAATGAAATTCGAATTCAGTCTATATTTTAAAAATTTATATATTCGCTTTTATTCTGAAATCAAAGCTTGTTCCAATATTTTGATTTTGGATCCATGATTTATCTTCGACCGTGAAAATGTTTATAACTACGGAAAACCTTAACAGCAACTTACGATAAAAATTGGCAGCAATGATAATATTTTTATTTAATTTCTTGATTTGTTTGACTCAAAATATATGTAAGGTACCGATGCGTGCAAACAAAGCTCTCTCTACATCAAAAATGTTCCAAAATAAATATGTTATCCAAAAAAAATTTACCATTCCCCGAGGCATTTGTTATAAGTTTTATACCCCTTCGATCTGAGCTAATTTTTTATACCTTTGAGAAAACTTTTTGAAAAAAAATTTATATTTATATAATTTTTGGCATTTAAGCGAATGGTGAAATTCAAAAAAGAATTCAAAATACTAGGATCGGTCAAACTTTCAACTCAGATTTTATATTTTTTGAATCGATTCTTTGGCATGAAAACAATCTATTAGATTGGTTCATTTTCGATTTGATCTTTCGAGCTTCTGGATTGTTTTTCTTGCTGAGCAGAGTAATTTAGATCCAAATTTTAGTTACCAATTCAATGTCAAGGAGTGCTGTTGGTTGGGCATTTAGTCGATTTCGATACTTAAAATTAGATTGGCTTTTTTGAAATTTTAGTTTGGAATTTTTCGATATATTCATGAATAAATATAGCGTTAATTTTTACCAAAGATGAAAGCATAATGTATCTTTGAAACTTTATGTTCTTTTTTTGTCCTGTTCCAAAAATTCTCAGATATCGTTCTTCAAGCTTCGATTTTTTGGTAGATCGATCCTACGACCGTCAATCTGAATCAATTTTGGAGATCTATCTATTCCTGAAGACAAAAAAAACACTGTTTTAGAAATTATTTTTTATACATCCTTTTTAATCATATATTTTTAAGTTATTCGTTATTCGTAGAAGTAAAGTGGTATGTAGTCATATGACTAAATTTCTGTGAATTGTATGAAGAAAAATTTGGTTAAAAAGGTTCAACATTAAAAAGTAGTTCCAATATTAAATGAAACGTACGAAAGTTAGACTGCCAGTAGAAACCCAAGCAATCAAAAGTCACATATTTACTTGAATGAAGGCATTGAAAGTTACATTTTGTTTGAAAAAGAGAATCAACTGTCCAATTCCCTATAGTGAACTTAATGTACTCATTAATGAACTTGAAAGTTGCAAAAGTGATTAATATGTACGTTGTATGTGAATTATTTTGACCAATTCCCACGAATGAACTAGGGTGATTTGCCAATCATTGCACAGCTAAGCACATGATTTTTGATTTTATGCTGTATTTTAGTCATTTAGAATTCGCTCGATTTTTTTGTCGTTTGCACTCATACAAGATTGGTCAACAAGATCCAAAAGTTCACGTGCTCGCAAAACGTGACGTAAAAATTTAAAAAATCATTTAAAACAGCTTGTCTGTGCTCAATAGTTGCACAATCGAATTTTGTTTCGTGCCTAATATTGTCCGATTTTTTCCAATGGTTGCACATTTTAAAACCTTCTTAAGGCTCAGCCACCATTTGGTCAAAGAGGCTGATATTTGTTACAGAAGCTTATTATGAGATTTTCTAGTTCGAATGAAATCCAATTTGGAGACGACCCCTTTTTTAGGGGGTCTTCCATTTTTTTTTTTTTTTTGTTTCGATTATAGTCGTTTTACCATCTTTATGGCATTCGCGACTTTATCAACGTTGCAGTTGGCGGATCGTTATTGAAAAACTTATCCGGTACAACTGTGTTCGATGTTTGCTCTTGGGCTCGAACTCGCGGACATCGGCTCGGGAGACAACAGACTTGCCAACTGAGCTATATCACAAGCCCAGGGGGTCTTCCATATAAACCGTCCAATGCACAATGAGAAAATTTGGTCCCAAAATCGAAAAAAAACACGAAGCCGCCGTACTGAGCTTTTTTCTTTAAATGTCCTACCAACATAAACTTTTGTTTTATTGAATTCCCATACATGGAACTGAAAGGTATTTAAAACTTTAGATTCTTTGCATAAAATGTTGAGTGAATGATCGGGATAAAGGATTTCGAAATAAATTCTATAAAAAGTTGTCCCTCAAAGCCTTAGCAGTTTGAGTGACTTAGACAGTTTTCAAAATTGCAAGCTGCCCGACTTTTCAAAACATAAATATGTTTTTCAACGAGTTCAAAAATCTGAAAACTTCAATTTTAATATTTGAATATAGAAAAAATATATTTATGGGAATATGAAGTGTCTTTGAATAAAGGTTGAATAAGTGAAAATCAACATTGAGTGCATGGACATGAAAATTCTGAGTGGAAAACAGATAATTTATTTATTTACATATTTATTTATTCGCTATTTCTATTCCATGTAACATAAGATCAAAGATCTTTTAAATCGTTACAATTTCGTAGTTATTAGAACTACCGTATTAAGTCTTATTTAACTATTCCTGAAGTTATGTAGAATGAAACAATACAATTCCAGTTTTTTAAGTTTTACTAATTACAAAAATTAAAAAGTTAACGTAAATATCAGCTTATCTAGCAAAAAACCATGTTTTACTAAAAGACAATCCTAGTTTTTTTTCGGTTCCATGTAATCAATGAACGTGTCCAATTTTGTATGGAAATTTGTATGGAAGAAGACATTTTTGCATATGAACAATGGGGCAGAAGGAGATTGAGTGGACCAATTGTTGCACGATCCGATATTTTTCTGGTTGTGTATGGATAGAATTTTTTTCCAAAATCATGGTGTTAAAAATGGTCCAACAAACGTTTGGTAAAGAAAACCGATACGAAAAATGTTTTGTTCTGACGTAAAACCTTATTTTCCGTAGAAGGAATCTTAAGGTTTTGTTTAATAATGAGCTCAAAAATCGCGCAAAACAACAAGAAAAATTAAAACTGTCGTTAGATGCATATTTTACAGCAGAAAATATCCTATAAAGCCTCAATTCAACAGTTAACATACCGATTTACATGATTCAGTTTTATTTTTGGGGAAAAAAATTAAAAACAGCTGAAATATTGACAATTAAAGTCATTCCGTGCAACAATGGGTAAGGGGACAACGATTGGAAAATCACCCTATATGTACTCATTAATGAATTTCAAAGTTGCAAAAGTGATATATAAGTACGTTGTACGGGACTTGGATCACATAGAGGGCACAAAAGTGCTCGAAACGGGATTTGGTTAGTCACAAAAAGTGCTTTGAGGTGCTATCAAAATCAAATAACCACTTTGAGTTTCAGATTCAGTTAGAACAACATCTAGACGTGGTCTTGTGGTAGCGTGTTCTATTCTCACCACGAAGGTCGGAATTCGATCCCCAAGCCGGGCAAGTTTTTTTTTCAATAAGTAGGAAATGTAGGAAAGAAGCAATTGAGCAATTTGTCGAGTTTGGAATCCGGTGCGTGGCATTATAGCACACCATGTACAGAACATATAGTCAACAATCAAGAGAAAGTGATATGAACCGATGCCAAGGGTGCAGTTGATATGGAGAGAAATTTTACGATTACGCTCATTTTACGATTTTTTGGAAGCTGAATTAAAAGGCCGCTGGAAGCTGAATAGAAGATCATGAGGACTTGTTTTGGAACTTGAAAGTATCAATAAGTTAAATTTTGAGCTGCATAGAATGTAATTCATTTCAATCATGGGGCTCAGTAAGCGTTTGTGTACCTGTTTTATGGGACTTTTGGTTGCTTGAGAATCCTACGCCTCTGAAGCGCCAATTAGAAAATAGATCATTGTAAATTATGAATGCAATTTGTTTGGAAAACATAATTCCCACAAAGTGGAAAACTTTAAAAATTCAAAGGTTTACCTACTAGGAAAAGTTTTTATTTTTTTATGAATTTCGAACGTTTTCGTATATTTTTTAAACGAGTTTTTCCCACAATTTCAACGTGTTTGGAAAGTGGTTTTTAAAGTCAACGTTACCAATAACGAAATAATAACAATAGTTCTAGCATTTCACGGAAGAATGATTTTGATAAAACAATAAAAAAAAAATACTAAATTTGTTTGGCATTTTATCAACACGTGCTAATAGAAAGAAAAAATTGCCATCAATCGTTTGTCTGCCTCTTCCATTTAAATCAGTACAAACGATCTGATCGAAGGTGCTGGAATCTGACGTTGCGTTTAGTTGTTCTCCCTCATTCAACACTTCCCTGACGATGGATCACCCCAAACAAGTTAGGTAGTGGTCCGGGTTTCGGCTTTTAGCATACCCAGCTAACTTTTGTGGGCCGGCCGGCTAATGCCTAGACTCTATGCAGTTTTTGAGGTTTCCTCCTTGCGTCTCTACGAAGCGATTAATCGACCATAAAAGCAAAAGTCGAGCGAGACGATTCACGCCATCCACACTCTCGTCTCTACTCCACCTTTTAACCCATTGAGAGCTATTGAATGGAAATTAAAATCCCAAACGGGTGCGCTGTTTTGATGTCAGATTATCTCACACTCTTTATTCGTTTGTTAATTTTCCTCACAGGTGATATAAAACCTGATTCGAAAAACGATTCGGTTGGTTTTGTTTAGGGAGGTCCGGCGCCAGCCAGGCCCCAGATTTGGGCCCCAAGGGGATTTCTTGACGATCGGAAAAAGTCGAGTGGCCCACAATTAGTCCAAATGCATCTTATTTTTTTGGGTTCTTTTTTTTTGTTAAGCGTTTTGTAACCGGCTACCGAAATTTTCATATGAATACAAACGATTCTTATCGGGCAGTTCTTATGCAATTTTTGACGAGCTGGTTCACGTTGTCTTATAGCTAAACAACTCGGTTGATACGAATTTTCCTGTTTTCGGTTCACGAATAAGGATGTGAATGGTTTTGAATGTCGGATTGATACTTTGAAGGTATAAAAATAAAGGCGCTACAATGTTTATGAATTACTCTTAAATAAATACAACCATTTTAGCAATTCATTCATCGGTTCCATTACATCGAGTTTCACAAAGTCCTGTGAAGCCTAAGTATACCCGCGCAAAGCGCGCAAAGGTGCTTTTATGTGATTTAAGCTTCCAATCTCGGTGTGAATCGCGCTCTCGTTACCTTACGCGAAAAACTAGATCTTCGGAGCCGGAGCTCAATGCACAATATTTCCTGGACAAGCCATTTAAGTCAACTCCATTGCGTGTAGTTGTCATTAATCGGGGTCCACACTCAGTCGGGGGGCCGCTCTACGTAATCCTGTTATTACATGGCAACAGCATCTTGCAGCAATGTTTTGATTTCTTGACTTAACGCCAAAACATTAAGCGAACAGCTGACTCGAATGATACATACATAGATGACGATGATGCTGTGTTTGGTGCGATCGATTGATCATGTGGGTAATTTCACGCGAGCATAATCAATGAACACGTAATTACATGACATAAAGAACAGACCTTCCAGCGCGTCGCTGATTGAAAGTTATTTCTAATAATAACTAATTGGGCTTGAAATGTAACCATTACACATAATTAATTTGCTAAAGTTATTTTACTTATTTTTCAGATACTTTGTTGAGAATTCTTTTACCTCACTTTAAGATACCACGATCTTTTCATTTCAATAAAATGTACATCAAAATATGAAAAAATCACATTTCTGGTACATTGCTTTACAATACATTAAATTTAAAGTTGCCAGATTGCCCGGTTTTATCCGGGTTTGCCCGGACATTCAATACAAAATTTGGGAAGAATCCGGATTTCATTGATTCACTTTATTTGGCGAATCAAACAAAAAAACAAATTGTAATGTAAAATTGTTTTATTTTTTCCTTCTAAAACGAAATTTGTTCAGCAAGTTTTGCAAAAATAAGTATGAAAGGATTTTTGGAAGCCTAAAATTCAATTTAAAATCGGTCGATGAGTTTTGATGAAATTTTTTTTCAGTTTATTTTCTTGATTTTTGTTCAGTAATTTGTGGGTTTTGATCTAATTTGCCCGAATATTGCCCGGATTTTTGGTCGTCAATTTAGAAATCCAATAACCGGATTTTGTCAGATTTTTATTTTTAATTGCCCGGGTTATTCCTTTCCGGATACGTGCCGGAAAAAATTCTGGCAACCTTAATTTAATTACAAATTATCACCTTCTTCGTTTAGTCATTGTTAAAAGAAAAAGTGTTCTTTATAGTTGAATTTGAAAGTTTAAACTTGAATCAAAAGTTCTCAAAAAACTGTAGACAGTTAGAAACATTCCATCGTGACACTTTTCCGTTCATTTTTGAACTGTTGTTGGTTGGCATTCTAGAAGTTAACCAGTTTACTTTAGAATAAAAAATATGAGACCAAAACTGTCGCAAATTGAATTCCCTTCAAGATGACTATGTTTTGATTATTATCAAGTTTAAAGTGTTTGTGTTGTGATGGATTACTTTTGAGACGAAAGTTCACGCTAGAATTGATCATTTTCGCCAACAATCAGATTTTCTGTTCTCACTGAGGAAAGAGTATATTGATGTTTAGAATTGTCTTGTCATTTTCAAAGAAAATCTATATTTTTTGTATTTAAGAAAGTCAACGTTTTGTAATAAAATTTAAAAAAAAATCTATTATTTGTGAAGTGCATTCACTCCTTTGCGACTGCTTTTTATTGATTTTCAAAACAACTCCATTGAATATTAACTTTCTTTCTACATGGTAATAAAATATTATTTGTTGGCTTCAATTCAATGTCAATTACAAAACAATCAATCCATGTATTTTTTTTTTTCATACTCCGCAAAAATTGTCAAATTAACTCATCATATAAAATATGTAAAAAAAATCACATTTTCTCGATGATTCGATGTGTTTGGAATTATAAAATTTACTAACGAGCTCAAGATTTTTTTTATCCAACAACGGATAAAAATCACTTGTGTGCAGTGTTTGACGGCTTCTCCCCAATAACAAATAGCACAGAAAAAACAGCCAGAGATGCCAATGTGGCTGATTTTTCAGGATTTGCCTTATTTTTGAAGGTCCTAATAACCTGATAAGCCTCGTTTCATCCCTGATTTTTGTAAATAATCCTGATTTTGACTGATTTTTTGGTTTTCACATAAAATTTGTACATATCCGTTCAAAACTCATAAGAAATTCAGTGCTTGCTCGTCGTCACTCCAACCTTGAACTCAATATCTTTACACTCTATTGGATTCAAATCTTCTATCAATGTTTTAAAGCTAGTTTTAGAAAATTTTGCCGTCCTGAACTCGAAGTTTTTGGCAGATTTTGTATATTGCATCCAGTTTTACTGATAAGACATTTGAAGGAAAACAGTTCTATGATAAATTAATCATTAATATCTTTTTTTTACTTTTTACTTCCTTGTTGAAGACTGCTAAAGCGGTTTAACTTATACTTTGAAAAATATCTTAAATTCATTTTGGTTTGAAATTTCACTTAAATTCCATTTTAACAGAGCGGGGAAAAATAAAAAAAGTAAATTTAATCTTTAACTTAAAAGTCAAAATAACTTTCGATATTTGGAAAAGTAGATTATTGAGTAAAAACTTTAATTGTTAAAATCATGTTTCATTCTACAGTTTTTCCGAAAAAGTGCAGATATGTTGTTATTTAAGTAATTTTAACCTTCTTTTAAAAGTTATTTTGAAAACAAAAGCTAGTAGAAAAAAAAATCATAAATAATTGCATATCTATTTAAATTGCGTCTCCAAATCAATCAAAATTATTTCCAAATTTTTGGCACCTAGGGAAAATTTGAGTTTTGATGACTCGTGTTATCGCACCTTTATCTAAGTCAATTTGACATTTCTAAAATATATGTGACTTTATATGTAACAGTACTTGTAAGTAAATTAAAATTCATTGAAATTTCAATATTAATCTTAAATGTTGCGAATCTCCTTATAAAAAGCTGGTCGTTTTACGGAAAAACATATAAGTATAGAAACGAAATGAATGATTGATTTGTGTTTCAAAGTCACCAACTTAGGGAAATATGAGTGTCGTATGCAAACATTCGTTCACATTTCTATAGAAACCGAAAAAATTGTTTCTTCCGTGTTTTTGTTTTTTGTAAGTTTTTTTTGCAAAACGCTTTGCTTAGTACATATCTCAAATATTAAAACAAGTCCAAAAACGTAAATTTCAAAACAACTGATAAATCACATTTCACATATTTAAAAAAAAAGCTATAGTTCGTCAGTTAAACGTGCTGATCGATCTGTAATATGAAATATGAATAAAAGGCATGAACACAAAAAATATCGCGTTGAAGGATGAAGTGACAGTAGTGTGCTCACTGTGTTAGCATGTCAGTTCCAGAATATTTTACAAGTGTGAACCCGATCATTTTATGTTAGCCTGATTTTCCCTGATTTTTATTTTCAAGCCCCCTGAATTTCGCTGAACATGCTCCACTCAGGATTGTCAATTGTTTTTCGAAAAAGTCTGGAGGATTTTGAAAAAAAATGTCTGGAAATGGCTGGATAGCTTACTTTTGAAGGTGGTGAACCTTTTTTTTGGTAGCCAGATTTGAATGTTGCGGATAGCCACTAATCATTTGTTCCTGAAACTTTCAGTTACATGTTCAGTCTGAATTTTACATACATCTTCGAAGCATTTGCCATTATTAATAGCTTTCAATCACTTCTGAATTCATAGTTCCCAAATTCTTATAAATTCCTGCCATATTATACCATGACCATTTTGAATTTTCATAGTTTCTTAGAACAATTTATGTCCTAACCCAAAAGTCTGGAATTGTCTGGAAGAAATGTCAAAGCCTGGAAGTCTGGAAATCTAGAAAAATGTCTGGCAGAAGGCCAAAAAGTCTGGAAAATCCAGACAAAATTTGGAAGGTTTACATCACTGGCCTCCACTCGTTATCCGATCACGAGCTGTAAGCGACCCGGACATCTAGTGTGAGAGCCTTCGCATCTCGGTAAGAAGGAGAGAATTCTAGCCACCCTCGTGTTTGAATCATGCAGCGTTCCAGATTAGACACCACCCAAATCCGTAGATTTTGGCGATATGAAACTCGATGATCTTTTTTTTATTGGTCATCAATTTAAATTCTCGTTTATCCGTTGAATCCCTATAACTTTTTACAATAATCCGTATGAAATCTGAAGGAAATGCTAAAAATCTGTAGATTTCGAACATCGATCCGTAGAAGTGCTCAAAATCCCTAGATCTATGGAGAAATTCATAGATCTGTCCACGCTGCACATGGAGATAAAAATTGTTTAAACTCCACAAAACCAGAGGATCTAGGTGTGATAATTTTTCAGGATTTGTGTTGATTTTTGGAGTGGCGTTCTCAGCATCGCTATACACAACAAACAAAAAAGGGTGAAAAATATGTACTAACCTTTTCAAAATCCTAAAAATCCACCTTCTGTACATACAGAATCAACAAAAATCTGTTTCACTTGATAAAGCTGTACTTACGGTCTAAAAATGGATGTCAAAGGAAGCGTTCGTAGCAGCGCGTTTTCTAAGCTTATGAAAAAAAACTCTTTTTGCTCTCAAATTTCTCCTCTACACCAGCGTTGTCAGATCTACGGAATTCTCGGTAGTTCTACGGATTTTAAGCATTTCTACGGAGCTACGGATAGATGCTCAAAATCTACGGACTTTCTGCAATTCCTACGGATTTTCTACGGATTATTGAAAACCTTAACGGGTTTCTGAGGATAAACGAAAATTCTACCTGACGACCAAAAATAAAAGGTTATCAATTTTAATTTTCCCAAAATCAGTACATTTTCAGATTTTTTTTCAAACCTACTAAAGAAGAGCCCGACTGCCCATCATGTAACGGCATCATATCTGTGAAGCACCTGCTGATCAACTGCCCCAGTTACCACCAAGCAAGACAATTCAGTGGAATCAACCAGAGTCTACGAGTTGCACTATCGAATAAAACCTCAGAAGAATCAAAATTTTAACTATTTGATAAGTTGTAAATTCTTTTTACTTTATTTTGAAAAAGGGATGAATGACGTTCAGAAGTTAAAATCAATACAAATAAAAAAAAACCAAACCTACGGGCTTGAGCGGTTTGCAATCTGACAACCCTGCTGTACACGATGAGCAATAGAATTTTCCAGAGAAGGGAATTCTCTTCATCATTAGCAGGTGTTTGCTCTAAAATAAATGTGTTTAGCTAAGAAATAAATTTAAAAAAAAAATGAGTTTGGCTCCTCAAAGCCTAAAGGTATAAGCCGTTTCAAATAAAGAATTTACAAAAAAAAAATCAGCAGGTGTGAATGCTCTCGCTCCTTTTAGAGAGCAAAATTAAATAATATAAGAAGAAGAATATAAGAGCTTATTTTATTAATTTTGGGGCGCCGATTAGAAATTTTTTTTTTTTGTTTTTTGTCTTCTCTTGTTTTCAAGATAACTATTAAAAATAGGTAGAAAATTCATTAAAAAATTTTGGGCACTTCTAGGCAAAGCTATAAAACATTACAAATATTTTGAGAAAGAAGGTTCTCTCTAAATCAACAATCAACATTTTCGAAGACTGCGAGCAATTTTGATTTATGAGAAAAAAGTTATTGAAATGATCTTTTCGTAATTTTTCTTTTTAAACCTCCAAAAAAAACAGGACTTTTGACGAAATTCAAGAGAAATTTTACCCTAATGCATATTGTTGTTTTAAAACAACACTAATCTAAATCGTTATATCTTCGAATCGTGTGATATTTGTGTGAGATAATGAACAAAGTATGTGGAAAAATTGCAAATATAAAATATATTAATTGATTTATAAAAAAGTATTTTATGGAAAATCGCTGTTATTTCTTCAGATTTGCAAATTCTCATATATTTTTTAATCTCAATCAATCACAAACACCTTCCTGCGCTCAATTAACAAAGTTTGAAAGACATTTGCAAAACATGATTTTTGTCATATTTATCATTTTCGTCATTTTTGTCATTTTTGTCATTTTTGTCATTTTTGTCATTTTTGTCATTTTTGTCATTTTTGTCATTTTTGTCATTTTTGTCATTTTTGTCATTTTTGTCATTTTTGTCATTTTTGTCATTTTTGTCATTTTTGTCATTTTTGTCATTTTTGTCATTTTTGTCATTTTTGTCATTTTTGTCATTTTTGTCATTTTTGTCATTTTTGTCATTTTTGTCATTTTTGTCATTTTTGTCATTTTTGTCATTTTTGTCATTTTTGTCATTTTTGTCATTTTTGTCATTTTTGTCATTTTTGTCATTTTTGTCATTTTTGTCATTTTTGTCATTTTTGTCATTTTTGTCATTTTTGTCATTTTGTCATTTTTGTCATTTTTGTCATTTTTGTCATTTTTGTCATTTTTGTCATTTTTGTCATTTTTGTCATTTTTGTCATTTTTGTCATTTTTGTCATTTTTGTCATTTTTGTCATTTTTGTCATTTTTGTCATTTTTGTCATTTTTGTCATTTTTGTCATTTTTGTCATTTTTGTCATTTTTGTCATTTTTGTCATTTTTGTCATTTTTGTCATTTTTGTCATTTTTGTCATTTTTGTCTTTTTTGTCATTTTTGTTATTTTTGTGATTTTTGTCATTCTTGTCATTCTTGTCATTTTTGTCATTTTCTTCATTTTTATCATTTTTGTAGATGCAAAATCAATCCACACTAAGCTCATGACCATACATGTCTTGTGCAA
>NC_073693.1:330250801-330291002 GCF_029784155.1 Uranotaenia lowii
AAACCGACCATATACATTTTGTAGATTATCCCAATAAAGCTGTGCAAAATTTCAGCACAATCGGACTTTGAGGCACCCCTCGAAGCGTTCGAAGCCTCGGAATTTTGACGCTCAAAAATCAATAAAAGGGGGAGTGGGTGACCAAAGCCAATCGGAAAATCAAAATTTTAATTTTGATTCCAAACTTAAAAATGCTTAAAACGTTGAAATTTAGTATTGTTTCGAAAAAAAAAGTTTTGTAAAAAATCGACTTAAATTTCGTTTAACTCACCAAAGGAAATTTGAAATTTGTTGCCAGATTGCATGAAACGTCGACATCTGGTGTTATACCAAAAAGAAAATTTTGGTCAAAATTCGACTTTCTGGAACTTAGTTGGTTTTCCCAAGAAGTCAATTGACATTGGGATTGCCGCCGAACGTGACCTAGAGGATAGCGTTTCAGTCTTCTAAGCCTGAGGTCATGAAATCGAGTCTAGGTTAAGGAAAAATTTTAGCCCTAAAGGTTTGAAATCGAAGACTTATCCCTGTTTGGATAACACTATTCTGAATGCATTGCTTAGAACATTTAGTCGATTAAGGACAGGAAATTATTTTCGGATACTTAATACCCTCCCTAGCAAGAGCTTTTAAGTAGAGTTTGAGTAGAGCTTTGAATAAAAGAAGACAAGTTACGTTGTAATTGGCATGAAACAATGGATCACTATCTACTTTGGCTTGTTGGATGCCCATTTTTGTACTGAAATCTTAAAAAAAAAGATTCATAATAAGATAAGAGTGACCATAGCTTAGAAGCTGCAAAAAAGATTGTTTTTTTCGAGAGCAAAAATCATGACCATTCAACAGGTCAGGTTAACCATTATTTACCTGCACAAAATTTTAAAGATTGCTGAATCACACTTCAGAGAGGTCAAAAGTCAAAACGTTTATATTTGGGAGAATAATTACCTGTTGTCTTGTCAAATATATTGGAGTCTCATAACGACCTATTTTCAGGGATCTCTCTAGACTGAGATTAGGATTTCTATAGCTGAAGAAGGTTGCAAAAACTACGTCCTAGAGCTAGAAATCTGTTTGCATAACCCGAAGTTCGTGGTAATAAAACAGACATTCAACCAACTCACATCATATATTATTCTCATAAATTCCTTAGACTCTAAGCTTCGTGATGGATCGGAGCAGCGTCCTCGAAGATCCAAATATCGATCAGCGTCCGGGTTCGCTCCTTGGCCTCGATCATTTCAGGCGAATCGTACTCGTAGTCGATCGATTCGAGATCCTGCGCCTGGAAGGCATTGGCAATCAGTGTGGCCACTGCCATATCATCATCGTCCAAATCTCGGAGGATACCGGCCACATGCTGCGGATCGATGTCTCCATTGGTGTAGTGGACACGATCGGTGATCGGAGTGTTGCCACCGAAGCGGCGGTTGGTACGATCGACCTGCTCCCGAATGAAATCTTCATCGATCCAATCACCGAAAGCACGGCGACACACTTCAACGTAGAAATCGCTATCGATCTGATCACCGAACGGTTGATACCGGGAGTCTGTGGTTGGGAAGAATCCAGTTGAGGTGCACTGCAGGTACAGTCGCTGACGAAGGCCACTCTGGAGGGCATCGTGGTCGAAATCGGTTTCCAGGAGTGGTGCCATGTACGACTCGAAGCTCAGATCGACGCAGGTATCGTATTCGTGTTCGTGGAGGAACCAATTGTTCAAGGCCAGCAAGCTGTTGGGGAAATCGTCATCTTCGATGACGTCGCACATCTCTGTAGTGGCACTGGTTTGGCTGCGGTGCAACATTTCGAATTCAATGTTCTGTTGAAGACCAAGCAGGAAGGCGATGGCGTCGAAGCGGTCGTCTACGTCTAGGGTGTCGCACAGGTGGAACATTTCCGTTAGTAGTTCGGACCGATCCAGGGTGATCAAGTTCTGAGCTACTCCGAAACCACTGAAGATGGTACCGTAGCACTCGCTTCCTCCGAATTCGCGGATGGTGTTTCCGAGGGACTCCATGTAACCATTGAACTCGAAGTCAGCATGAACTGGACCGCTGGAAATCCATGCTCCGGTAGACAGGTGAGGGAACTGCTGTCGGAAATGGCTGGCCACGACACCTCCGATACCGTAACCCAGAAGGATGACCTTGGCCTGTGGGTTTCGGACGACGTCGAATTTGACGTAGTTCACGAAGTCAACCAAATCAGCCATAGCTTGATCGATGGTCAGGAAGTCCAAATTGTTCGTGGAGGCATCCCTAAGTTTAATAGTCAAAAGGATAAGTATCACCTTGATCGAGCTTTCCTAGTATTGAAAACTTACTCTACCGGAAGGCTGTGTCCGAAGTATCGCATCTCGTTAGCAAACAGGTAGGCACCCTCGAGGTATGCGATGTCGTAGAACAGTCCATGGCTCAGGTACCGCACATCGACCGGACCAGCTGATCCAACGATGATGAAGATCGGACCTCGGGCATAGGCATGCTCATCGTTGGCGTAGTAGCGCATCGGGAAGGTTTCCTGGTTCCGGGGGGTGAAATGATCCACTCGAACGTCCAGCCATCCCTCCCGGACCATGGCGTTGGCAACGGCCAACCCGCAGACCAATAACACAAGCACCTGTTTTATCATTACGACCGACCGATTTCAAATGACGACCTCTCGTAGCGAGGGCTTACCTTTATAGCTTTCCAAGGTGGTCCTCGAAATTGGACGATTGTAATTTTGAGCAGCTGGCATGATTACGCCAACGCATGGGAGATCTGCCGTTATCTTAAATAGCACGTTTATAGATTAAAAAGGGGTATTTTAAGAATAATCGATTACCCAGGATTGATCTTCGGTTAGATAACTCTAAACCCCCTGCAGGAACTTTTTGAGAAAAAGACCTCAACTTCGTGAGTCTATCCCATTTCAAAAACAGCAATATTCGCTCGGAATGACCGTTCTGTCAACAAGGGAACTTTGTTTGATCACGTGAAACCGAACAACCAATCAACGCTGTGATGTGGGTGACAATTCTAGAACAATAAACGTTTTCGTATTTTTTTCCTTCTTTCAAACACCTGGTATCAGTTTATGGATTGATTGCATAAACAAGGTAGCGATAATCCAGATTATAGGTGGTACTTCAGACGACATTCGAAATCAAAATTCGGTGTGTACATTTTTGTTCCCGGGTTTATCTTATCAAACACTGCTTCATTTCCACATCAGTTTGAATTTTTAATGATGTGGTAGCACTCGATTAATGGCAGCAATATCAAGAAGTGGACTGATGCTATCAAGGTTGAGGTGAAATTTGGTGTTATGTCCATCGTTAACGATTTACCTAGTTATCAATAACTCGAAACTGCTTAAGATACAAATAGATAAAATCCTGAACCATTGCATTGATTTGAATAAATCCAAAATCTACTCGTTAGGAAGGTTGATTTTATTGGCCGATAACACCGCGCTAGTTAAGAGCATTTTGCACCGCACTGTTAGGAGGTATTTTTCAATTAGGGGTGTCCTTTTTCTTTGCCGCAGTAAAAAAAATATTTTTTGAATACAGAAAAGTGGTTTATTTCTTTAAGTTATGACCTTAAACACGTGGCGTCCGTGGATACATAAACTCCGTCACTTTTTCTTTCACCAGCAACTTCGCCTCTCGCAGCTCATCGGAATCCTGCTCCGAAATAGACCACAAATCCGCACTCAACAGCTCCCTTGGGATCATCTGAGCCGATGCATCCGGCCCTCGAGGATCAACGATACTGACCGTACGCCAGGGATGTTCCGCTCCATTAACGAAATGAGCATTCGAAATCACCGGTGAGTCCCCTCCGAACCTGGTATTGGTACGTTCGGCATTACGATTCAGCGATTCTACCGTGAACCAATCGCCAAACACCCGCCGGCAAGTTTCCGCATACATATCCACACTGATTCGATTGCCGAAGGGTTGGTCCTGTGAGTTCGCGGTGCGGAACCATCCGACCTCGGTGCAGCGTTGGTAGAACACTTGACGGTTGCCGAACCGAACGGCTGGATGATCCCAGGCGGTGCCACTGAACAGCTGAGCGAAATCTTCGAGCGAACTGAGGGCGCAACCCTCGGCGAAGAAGTTTTCGTTGAACCATCTGGCGAACGCATCCAAGGAGGTGGGAACGTCGGCTCCGGTGATTTCTGCGCACACTTGATCGAATGATGATACACTGAAAATTGGCAAAGAAAGGAAGTATTATTAAACTTTAAACCCAAGGTCATTCAATTACTACCCCCCTTGTTTAAACCTACTATGACTAATAGAATTTTAGAACTATAGGTTGGTCTCAGTTGATTTTTAGAGTGTTAATTTATAGTATAACTTGAGCAAAAATACGTAAAACACAGTTAAAAACCCCCAAACCCAATAAAAAACAAACCAAGCGTGAACTTGTTCGACTAGATTTGGCCAACTGTATCGAGCCAATTCCAACAAGCGTGAATTGTATTTTTTTCGAAGCTGTCCTCTCAACTCGCTTTGTGTTACAATTCCAAGCTGTCCTCTCAACTCGCTTGAATTGCATTTTTCTTAAAGTTGTCCTCTCAACTTACTTTGTGGTACAATTCCAAGCTGTCCTGCATTGCATTTTTTCCGAAACTGTTTTCTCAAATCGCTTTGTGTTACAATTCCAAGCTGTCCTCTCAACTCACTTAAATTGTATTTTTTGACAAAGCTGTCCTCTCAACTCGCTCTGTGTTACAATTCCAAGCTGTCCTCTCAACTCGCTTAAAGCGCATTTTTTTTTTCTTAAGTTGTCCTCCCAACTTACTTTGTGTTTACAATTCCAAGCTGTCATCTCAACTCGCTTGGATTGCATTTTTTCCAAACTGTTCTCTCAACTCGCTTTGTGTTACAACTCCAAGCTGTCCTATTGACTCGATAGATTGCATTTTTTTAAAGCTGTCCTCTCAACTCGCTTTGTGTAACTTTTTCAAGCTTTCCTCTCAACTCGCTTTGTGTTACAATTCCAAGCTGTCCTCTGAACTCGCTTGAATTGCATTTTTCTTAAAGTTGTCCTCTCAACTTACTTTGTGTTACAATTCCAAGCTGCTCTCTCAACTCGCTTGAATTGCACTTTCAAAAGCTGTCCTCTCAACTCGCTCTGTGTTACAATTCCAAGCTGTCTTCTCAACTCGCTTGAATTGCACTTTCAAAAGATGTCCCCTCAACTCGCTTTGTGATACAATTCCAAGCTGTCTTCTCAATTCGCTTGGATTGCATTTTTTCCAAAGTTGTTCTCTCAACTCGCTTTGTGTAAGTTTTCCAAACTATCCTCTCAACTCGCTTTGTGTTACAATTCCAAGCTGGCCTCTCAACTCGCTTGAATTGCATTTTTTTTCTAAAGTTGTCCTCTCAACTTACTTTGTGTTTACAATTCCAAGCTGTCATCTCAACTCGCTTGGATTGCATTTTTTCCAAACTATTCTCTCAACTGGATTTGTGTTACAATTCCAAGCTGTCTATCAACTCGATTGAATTGCTTTTTTAAAGCTGTCTACTCAACTCGCTTTGTGTAACTTTTCCAAGATGTCCTCTCAACTCGCTTTGTGTTACAATTTCATGATGTCCTCTCAACTCGCTTGAATTGCATTTTTTGACAAAGCTGCCCTCTCAACTCGCTTTGTGTTACAATTCCAAGCTGTCCTCTCAACTCGCTTGGATTGCATTTTTTCAAAAGTTGTTCTCTTAACTCGCTTTGTGTTACAATTCCGAGCTGTCCTCTCAACTCGCTTGAATTGCATTTTTTTTCCCAAAGCTGTCCTCTCAACTACTTGGTAGACCACAAAGTCAGCTGATTTATCGCCTGATTCCCAGCAAAAACTCCTACGTATAAGTGACGATTAAAATCGGCCGACGCACCCTACGCGATACGATTAAATATGGTTTAAGTATGTTAAAATACAAAATATTGCGTTGAAGGCCTTGATCATGGATTGTCCGTTCGACACCCTCAAATTGCACAGTCGGAGAAATTTTACGTAAAGTGCAATGATATGGCACATAGTATACTACACAGTAAACGAAAAATGCCGAGTTCCGTAATTTTTTTACCGAAATCCTAACATGTGTAAATCGTTAAACTGTTCGGTAATTTTTTCGGTAAAAAATAAACGAACATCGGTAAATGAAGAGTCGATTTACCGATGTTCGTTTATTTTTTACCGAAAAAATTACCGAACAGTTTAACAATTTTCACATGTTAGGATTTCGGTAAAAAAATTACCGAACTCGGTAATTTTCGTTTACTGTGTAGTGTAGCTACCCACAGCGGAGACCCCTCTAGCTTACAGGGTGATATGTATTCTTGAATGCTGAAACTGTTAATAGACTAAGCATGGCAAATTGCCCGGTTTTACCCAGACTTGCCCGGTTGTTTGCTACCAAATATGGAAGCAGTCCAATCCGGCACGGTTGTCCGGATTGTGGTGAAAATTGCATGGATAAATTTAAACATATTAAAGAGTTACTGATGTGTTTCGATAAAAAAAACCTTTCCTGCTTGATTCTTGTCAAAAATTTCTTGGTTTTTGACCAAATTTGCCCGGATGTTTTTCGGATTTTAGGTTGAAAATTTTCCAGGTTTGAATAGCCCGGATACGTGCGGGAAAATTCTTGCATTCTTATGATAGACCCAGGAGCAAGACTTGAAAAGGTTCAGTAGATAAGTAGATTTTTGTACAAAAATCGACTTGCAAGAGACCAACGAACATGTTCTTTTAAATATCATAATCAACTTGAAAGAAAGCTATTCAGCTTACCTGTTGGATTAAAGAAAAAAGTTGAAGAGGTTGTATTTGAGACGACCGCAAAGTTAACGTAGAATTACGACAACCGGTTTTGTGTCAATATATTTTTGAAAAAAATCTAAGTATGCAGCTCAAAACAAATGTATGAATGTAGACGAAAATATACATATACTGTGTGTCCAATGTCAATGCCAACAGCTTTCATATTGAATTTGCAGCTCAAATTAAGCTGGTCAGTTTAGTATAAATTATCTATAACGGTCAACAAATCAGTTTGAAAAACTTAACAGTTGCATACCCAAAGGCGATATTAAAATACGGACAAACGGCGTCAATCAAAACTCAATACATTATCGCTGAGATGCATTGCGCCCGGTACTTATGCAACCAATGCGAAGAACATGCGAGCTTTGAATAATCAAACGCTTGAGATAAAAGCATACAGTGCTGGTAATAAACCTGTTGTTTATTTTTAATAAGGAATTTTGAATTTTCGCATAAATTTTTCTAGGCAATTTTTGTTTTTCATTGATTGGAGAAAATGGTAAGCTGAAGAAAAACAAAATTTCAAACAATCAATTATTTCATGAATCGTTTCTTTATCCCAAAATCCAATAAATATTTTTCTAAATCAACACTTGACACAGCTTCCACGCTAGCTTACAGGCTCAGTGCAAAAAAAAGATGCACATTAAATGTACATTTTCCACGCATGATCAATGCCTATTCGAAAGAGAAAAAAATTCATACAAATCATTATCGGTGTACTAAAAAAAACGTACCCACTTTGCAAGTTTAACACCTGGCACCGCTGCCTTTCATGCATACGCTTGACTAAGTGCAAAAGAAAAACCAGTTTTCTGGAAGCTCCTCTCATGCGTTTCTCTCAAAGTCAAGTTGAATTCGAATGGGAATTCCCATTCCCATATAGCAATCGCTAGCGCAAAGGTGCACTGAAATGCCATATCGGCTAAACTCAATCCTTAATGGATAACAATCAAACGGCCCTTTTCAGGGCCAACACATACAGAAAGTTTTATCTCAGACTTTCTATTTTTAGCATATGGCAATGGGGAAAACGGGTGGAGTGTGTAGACTGAGTTATGAAGTTGTAGTTACAGTGCGCTGATTACCTTGTGAAAATGACAAGTAATTAACATTTTAACCTGTCATGACATTCAATGTATTGTCATCGCAGCATGTCGTGTCATCATATCTCCGCCACTTGTCGGATCGCCTCTGCTGCTAGTCCTCCTACTCAAATGCCATTGAGCTAAACTGCGAAACGATATCTGCGTTGGATTACCACTGGTGGGGTCCAAACGCAGATCGCAGCGCAGCAGAACTTTTCAGCTCAACGGGCAAACAGAAACTGAAACCAGCTCGCAGACGACCCCTTGTTTTTATACATTTTGTTGACGGGGACTCACCAAGGGGCGTGGCGTCCGAGTTTTTTTTCAAATTTTGATCAGCCAATCAACGATGAGCAGGGATAATATGTCTTTTAAAAATGATGTCCTTGAGTTGGAATGTTTTCGTGACGCGAGATCCGTTTGCGAATTTCAATTTGTCCCCCTATAGTGTTGCCGTAAGACATAATTCTACGTCAAAAACACAAATTTCAAGAACTATTACTCTCTTGGTGAATTTTTTTCTTCTAGAATGTTCTTTTTGGCAGTGTTGAGACGCTCCTTTTTTTTATAAACACTATTCTTAACTAACCCCCAGAGGTTAACTCACTTGGTAATTTAAGCTCTTACCACTTTTTCTTTTGTACGGGATTTCCATCCTCTGGGATGATGCATCCCTTAAATACGAAGCTACGATCGATTTTTGAATAGAGGACTTTTAAAATCCTTATGTATGAATCCTAAAGGGTGTCCCCGATATATTTCACTCTGAATGATGCGATTGACATGTCACAAAAAAGGCTATTTGAGGAACTTCTTGGAACTTGAAGTCCACAGGAGGCTATTTGAGGAACCTTTTGTAACTTTCATGCTCACATTCGAGAAAAATCGGTACCAATTCCCTTTGGAACCTTTGTTCATCGAAATTCGAACTTTGGAGACACGAGTGTAAGTACACTGCAAAAAATCCACACTTATGATGTATGTTTCCCCTACACATACGTCTTCAAAATTGTTCTACGCTTAGATTTTATATGATTCATATGATTATCATATGTCACACATAAAATTTATGTTTGAAATATGAAGTTTATATGATATTGTCACATAAATTCGATGATTTTCGTCTTTGAACTTTTTCATGTTTTCAAAATGGCCGCCCTGAAGAAATAGTACCCGTTGTGTCAACTAATTAGGTGAGTAAATGGTTTATAAAAAAGTATACCAGTAAGTTTTCATAGATCTAATATATTCTCCCCCGCAGGAAGCTGGCTTCTGACTGTACGCCTAGAAATGGTCGTCTTTTGATACCATTCCAGGGCATCCAGGTGCTGACTGGTGATTTGCCTGCGGGCACCGACACTCAGGGCATGGTCGTCCTTAATTGATTTTGAAGACCTAGACCGGCAAACGTTTACACATCCTGAACAATTCAGAAGGTGAGTTTCTAGTTCATTCTATCGAATTCAGGTTAGTAACACATCTTTTGTTTTAGATAAATCCCGGCGGTTAATGAGGATTTGACAAATTTCTGTTCCAGTAAAAAAGAAACATGTTAGCAAGTACGAGCAAGAACGAACTTCATTGTCATATGAAGTTATCATACCAGACAAATATAAATACAGTTTTTCTTAATAGCCTAAATCAATTTATATTTTCGTTCGAAAAACGAATTCGGACATTCAAAAATCGCCTTTGAGTAGGCAGATATATAAACGCCTTAAAGTATACATATGTTTTAGTACAATGTAGTCTCATAACATTTGTGTGTGGAATTTTATAACTTTTATGTGACGCACATGAAAGCTATAAAATTTAATTCTATTTGTGTGGGCACGTATTTTTCAAATGGGAATCAAATTGCAAAAATCTATAAGGCTAACACATATTCCTAATATGTGGATTTTTTGCAGTGTAGATATGAGACTTTTGGTTGCTTGGGATTAAATTGCCACACCATGAAATTGCTCTAACTTTTAACCGTTGGGTAGAATTTAGTGAAAATTTGGGTGGATTTAGTTCATAGTGCATTGTTTACATCCTGAAAGTTTTAAAGTCCTGTGATCAAAACTCGCGGAAACAAAAGAACAGCTTGTGCGTGATAAAATCCTGCGTATTCATCACGAGAACAGCGAGCTCTCGCATCGTTCCATCGCTAAAATGCAAATTCTACGGTGTCACGAGTGATTAAGCGGTTCGAGGAACGATTGCCCACCGATCGGAAGCCCAGGAGTGAAGGTAAAAGCACTGACCACACTGACATGACACTTAGAACAAAAATCAACCATTTTCTGTCTAATTTTTTGTTGACAGATTTTGCAGGTTCGCAATACCGACGGCAGGTGGCGAACCTGAAAAATTTGACAAAAAATGCCCTGTAGGAAAAATGGTCCTGTTTAGCTGGATTTTATCGTAGAAATTGCGTGTTTTATTTTTAAAGTTGGGTGGAATTTCCTAACTGGGATGGCATTTTTTCAAATCGATCGATGCGCACTCTGGAATCGACATTGCGTACTGTTGGAAAAATTATCCAGAAAACGAAATCGAGTGTCCAGTCAGTATGGTCAGTGGTAAAAGTATTCATGTGTTGCATTCGTGTTGCATGTTGTACTTCAACATGCTGACAAAAGTTAAATGCTGCATCATGGACGACGAAACATATATGAAGGCCTTCAAACAGATCCCCGGCAACCTGTTTGTCACGGCCAAGGATAAGTTCAGCTTTCCGGAGCATGTCCGCACTCAGAAGATGTCCAAATTTGCGGAAAAAAATCCTGGTTCGGCAAGCCATCTGCACGTGCAGGAAGCGGAGTGCACCTTTCGTGACCCAGGACACGATGAACGGACAGGTGTACATGAAAGAGTGCCTCCAGAAGCGGCTGATTCCTCTCCTGAAGACCCACAACGCCCCAACAATCTTCTGGCCGCATTTGGCCTCATGCCACTACTCAAAGGACGTGCTGAAGTGGTATGCGGACTATAGTGTTGTACACGGAGCTAATGCACATGACGTCTACTACTGTTGGTTGTCCAGCAACGAATGTTTCTTCCTGACTCATGCTACATAAGATTGCATGGCATACTTGTCTACACATTCTCATGCATGTACATAAGAAAGGGCAATATGGTATAAAATGCCATATGAACATAAGTTACGATACTACATTTACTTTCCTTTTTTTTTCATTCAACTTATTTTATATTTATTCTTCATGGTTACACATCCACTCCTTGATGGGTTGTCCACGGAAACCACAACCATGTTTGAATCATAGAGCGTAGTGTTCTGGAACGCAAGGGTCATGAACCACCCTGATGAGGAAAAACACTCAGTAGCAACATGGTGATGCTGCGCGCATTAACGGCTGTCATGCTCGCCAAATTCTCGGTTTTTCGTCGACAACGAAGATGGTTTTCCGAAGGCTCCAGCCCAAGGCTCGGTCTCTTTAATGCACAGAGCATCAACACACCCTTGTCCTCTTATTTCGAACATCTCAGGGCCTTATCAATTGGTATAGGCTTGTTCCTCTTTTCCAATAAAACTTCTTTTTCTTGTGATAAGACTATAAGCATTTTCTCTTCTGATGGTTTACTGTTTGGCACAGTTTCTCATCGTAATACATCCGTTTTTTTTCACCTTTCCTTTTTTTCATTTCTATCAGCTAACATTTCATGTTTGCTTAAATTTCTTAAATTCTCGAGAATATCGGCACTTATAGCAGCTCTGTTTCCCAACTTGTTCAAGTTGCCTGACTTACAGAAAGTCTCCTCTGAACTGAACATTTTTCTCATTTAATTCCTTCATTCTACTGCTTCATTAGGGAATCGTATCGTTCAAACCTTTTCCGAACAAACTTTGTATTACCATTCACAGGTATGAAAATTGACAGCAAAACCAAGAAAAACCGACTCCGATCACTCCATCGTTTCCCATGAGTATTCCTTCCGTGTATCACAACAACTTCAATTTAGAGATAATATTCAACAACTCCAATGAGAAATATGACTTAAATTTTCAATCTAACATTGCCAAACATCCTCTTTTCTTAGCCATCCATCCTTAAATATTCAAGTGGATGTTCTTATGAGCGCATCTTATCGGTAAAACCCAAACGCACTTTTTATTTCCGGATAAGATAACATTTAAATTCCTAGTTTTTCTCAGAATCTTCCATTCCACTATCTTACTTTTTCACGGACATTCTTAACATGATATAAACGCGTGTGCCAATTCAATGTTTTTACGTTGCCTGTTTAAATATATACTAATCCAATGCAAAAATATTTCTCACAAACAAACCGGGTACGAACAAAAACAGTAACTAAATTACATCACAAGTTCAACTTCTAACATTCTAGACCTCGACCGAACCACTTCATCCGCATAACCCTATTGATAAAAACATCACACGTCAAGGCGGCAGCACACATTCCGACCAACAAAAATTGTCAACCACCATAGTCAAAAGATCGAGTTATCTTTGGCTGCCCTTCCAGCAACTTGCATCCTGTGGGCCTTCAACCGGTACTTAGTCGATTCGCCACCTTGCTACACCCAGATCCCCAGGAAAACACAACACCTTAAATCTCACATTCCATCTCTGGTGCACGACGGCCTGCTGCCAAATAAATACTTCTCATCTTTGTGGCCGTTATCGTCATAAACGCTTCATAACCACTGTACCTGGAATCGACTGAATTTCTTGGAACTAGACACACCAGGCTCAGCCATATCCGAACAATTCACCTGCAT
Source organism: Uranotaenia lowii (assembly GCF_029784155.1). NCBI lineage: Eukaryota > Metazoa > Arthropoda > Insecta > Diptera > Culicidae > Uranotaenia > Uranotaenia lowii. The sequence continues at coordinate 330,263,462 of NC_073693.1, forward strand.
ACTAACTAAATCATCTCCATCCAAACATTCATTGCAATTCCATACTTTTAGATGCAGCGCTCTCTGGTACAAACGCTCACCACATTAAGAAGCAGTCTCAAAGACCTAAGCAGGCGTATAGCCGCACATCTACGTGTGTGCACCTTCATTCCTCACCTATTCCTCCCACACCAGCACTCCTCAGCTTAGCACCGAAAACATTCAACTATAAGCGCCACTCCCACAGTATTCCGAAGAAAAATCCGTCACTAAAAACACATTACTAAACACAATTTCCGGTCTATCTACCACCCATAGTTCCACCTGCCATCCTAGGCTAGTCATTCGCTTTGTCATCTTCTTCAACATTCAGTCACTACAATTCCTCCAAGTCAATTTTATGCTGCCTCCATCTTTACCAACTAGATTGTACTTTACTTCAACGCTTAGCATTGAAGCTTACAATCTCCACCATTTTGCAAAATACATCCACATGAACCACATTCGAGCAATTGGTTCCTAAAAATTTCATTTTTCAAGCTCGTCAGCTTTACATTCAAGATTAAAACTATCAGCATTTAAGCTACCAGCATTTAAGCTCTCAGCATTTCAGCTCTCAGCATTTAAGCTCTCAGCATTTAAGCTATCAGTATTTAAGGTCCTGAACAACCTTTTCCGCATTTAAGCAACAATCTATTCAATCCGCATTTAAGCGATATTTCTTTCATCTTATTTCAATTAACTTACCAAACGCCATTTTGGAACCTCGTCGCCAATATAGTGTTGTACACGGAGCTAATGCACATGACGTCTACTACTGTTGGTTGTCCAGCAACGAATGTTTCTTCCTGACTCATGCTACATAAGATTGCATGGCATACTTGTCTACACATTCTCATGCATGTACATAAGAAAGGGCAATATGGTATAAAATGCCATATGAACATAAGTTACGATACTACACGGACAATAAGGTCAATTTCGTGCCAAAAATGTTCAACCCTCCCAACACTCTGGAGCTCCGCCCCGTCGAGAAATTCTGGGCGATTATGAAGCATGCAAAAAACGGTTGATTCCAAGAATCAGCAGAATCTTATTGTCCGGGGTTAAGGCCAAGGTGCGGGCCTTTGCGTATGAACTGTAAATAAAATACGAGTAAAATAGTGTAACATGAAGTTTAATAGTTATTTTTCAATCCTGGAAATTTGAAGGCCATTGGATGAAAACTCGATTTTTGGTAATTATGGCATAAAAATTTAAATTCCGATTTATTTGAGAGATTTTCAAGGGTCAAAAAACCGAAAATTCGAGCGCTTCGAGGCACCCCTAAGTCATGTTCGATTGCACTAAAATTATGCACAGGCCAGTTTATTGGGCTAATCTACAAAATGTGTATGGTCGGTTTCAAAATTCGATCATGAAAATTCTCCCCTACATCCATTGCCACTCTAATGTATATAGTTAGGTTTTCAAATGATATGGTGAAATATTTCCCAAACATTGCTATCCTAATGAACACGTTGAGAAGAGAAGAGTAAGCTAGACAGATGAATCTCAATGATGATATCTAGAAAGATATAAAAACAACGAGATCAGGAAGCTCGATTAATTTTTGTGGATCTACGGATCAGATCTAACTTCGAGCGAGGAACAAACCTTCTTGAGATCTTCGATCCATCTGTAAAACGTTTAACCTTTTCGCAGGCGTCCATTCCCCATACGAATCACCCCTGGGATCAGAAGCGGAGAAATATAATGTTACTAAATATGAGAACAACAATCCTACGATGACAACTTTCGGTCGAATTTTTGGGCCCTTTTTCTGTATTAATCTTCTGTTGAAATATTTTATCGTGGCACGTTTATATGGCAGTTACTCGTTAGCATTTAACAGTGCCATCTGTACTTCGCTAACCCAAATGATTTTTTATGTAACCCGATTGGTTATTATATAATAGTCTTCATAATGACACAAGAGAAAGAGTTTTACCTAAAAAGCAATAGTACTTACTTCTGGGCAAGCAGGGTACCGCCCTCCACATAACCCATCAACTGGCTCAGGAAGAATTGCAGCTGCAGCTCGTTACCTTCTTCGATGGGTGTGCACAGATTGAAACGATCATTGATGACCTCAGTATATCCAGCATCGAACAAATTCTCCATCACGTGGAACGCCACGAAGATATCGTTGTAACACTGTTGGCTACCAAAGTCGATCAACGTTTGCGACCAAGCCTCGGCGAATTCGTAATAATCAATGGACGCCCGGTGAAATCCACTCGATGACCACAGACCCTGAGCCAAGTGGGGATACCGAACCCGGAACCAGGTAGCGAGAGCTCCACCCAATCCTGAACCGGCCACCAGCACATTGGTATTTTCGTAGTCTACCTCGTGCTCTTTAACGTGCTGCACGAACTCAGCCAAATCTGCCAGCATTTGGTCCAGATTCAGGAGTCTTAGGTTTTCCAGGCTAGTGTCTCTGAAAGTACGAAGAAACAAAATTAAAAACCTTCGAAAGATTGATTTGGTCTTCACGATAGAACTTACTCCAAACCAACATGGCTGTCTCCATAGAATCGAGACTCGTACGCAATCACAACACCATTCAAAGCTTCGGCAATATCGTAGATCAGATTTCCCTCGCCCAAGTAGAATGGATCGATGTCTCCGTTTCCTCCCAACAGAATCAGGATCGGACCTCCGGGAAGGTAATGCTCGGGATTGACCAGATAACGAGCCGTCCATGTGTCCGTCCTTTGCAGATTGAAATGGTCAACACGTGTGGTAAACTCACGCTCAACGATATGTTCATTCAATTTTGTTGGAAAATTTTGAGGTTTAGATATCGCCTGGTTTCCCAGGAAAACGTCCATCTGCTGCTTTTGACTTGCAGTGAAATCTTTGGCCACTTTCTCAACTTTACCGGCCACAGCCAGGGACACCAAGGCTATGGTTAACACGATGCAAGTTTTCATGATTGTTCGTTTCTCTTAAAACCCGTACGCACAACTCAACCTCGCATATCTCACTAATCCCGGTCCCCAATTTTAAACTCAGCCCGCGAGGCCCATAACAAGTCTTTTTATATCATTCATCCTGAAAGACAGCTAATCTAACCCATTTTCAAAATTCAATGGAGCTTCCATATCTTCCACGCAACATAAAGCAATAGATTATATTGGATTGATTGCCCGTAACGTTTTTGTCCAAATCGGCCGTTACCGAGGAAAGCTGTGCGATTATTCTGTATGAGCGCTTATCTCAACTGATACCAACCAACCGGTTACATCAGGCTATCCTCCATAGCTTGATGGTTCAATACGTGTGAATGCCTTTTTTCATCCATTGCAGATGGCAATCACTACCGGTGATAAGGGGCATCGGTGGTTTACACCAGCCTCTATTGGAATTGGATAACCTCTAAACACTGCACTGTCATAGGCGTGATATTCCGTGATATTACCCTCTTTGTAAAAGACTCTTGTGCGTTATTCGATGAGGAAGCTTATGGCTCTAGACTAGAAGTTAAGGGACTGAGAACCTTCAGTCATCTGGTGAAACATAGATTCAGACATCCAGAATCCAGCAAAACTTCGTAATTAATCCAACCTTTGCGCACCACGATCGTTTCGAAAACCTGCGACCTTCGTATTCATTTTAGTTGCGCTTTGAATCCATCGCAGATTCAAGAGTATTTCGTGCAGAAGCTTTTTGATTCGATGTTAAGCGTTACGTAAACAACAGAACCTACAGGGGCTGAAAAAAGCCATGCAATTCCCCTTGGTGAGCTTTTAAGATTTTTTTTCAATGTATTCCTAAATTGTAGAGCCTATCCGTTTGACAACGAGTGATACGAAACCTTGGTCAGCTGGGAACCGTTGTCTGACACCAGGTTCTGTGGTTTTCCACACATCCCGAAGGTTTCTTGAAAAATCTCTAGTGTTGCTGTTGTAGTCTTATGCGAATGAGGAGAACTACCGGCCTTTTACAATAAGCGTGGATGATAATCGGATATTAGCAGGTTGAGTCCTGAATTTTGACCGGATGTGGCTTTCTAGACTACCGGATGTGGCATCCTAGTATATGCCCTCTTTAATTTCTACCACGAGAGCATTATGTCGCCAGAACGAATTTAATAGATTCCCTTCGGGCCCGAGGAAAACCACCTAACGTTCCAGTGAGGGATGTGCTAGCTGTGCTAAATTTGGACTACATGTTCGAAATCTACTTCTACCTTAAAGCTATCGATCTGCGCCTTTAATCTTATATTTCCCTTTCTATCATCTTTTTCTTTAAACTCAAAGTGTTAAGCTAAGCAAACAATGTAAAAACAAAAACGAGTTTGGCTCCTTAAAACCTTAAGGTATGAGCCGTTTCAAATAAAGAATTATTAATAATAAGAAGTCTAGCATGTCTTTTTTGCGGTATTATTCATCATTTCCAGATTTTCTAGAGTTCATATTTTATTGGTGGTTACAAAATTATGTTATGTTTTTTTTGGAAATTTATCATAACGTGGAAGCTTTCTGATCAGCAAAATTATGCAGTCACAGTTTTTTTTCACATTCTTTCAGGTAATTCAATTTAAAACAAAAATAATTACAGTGCTAACATGAATTTCACTCAGACACTTGGTAAAATCAGTCAGAGTAACTGCAGCGCTAAGAATTTGTATGAAAGTTAACGTTTAACTCCAAAAACTCAATAGTTGAATTACAACTTTTTTATTTTATTGTTGTCTAGTTTATGCAATGAAAATAAAACTTCATCTATTTTACTTGACTACATAATCATTCGTCCTAATTTTGCTTCGAATGTGTCTCCTGGTCTCCTGACTTAGGTTTGGAAGTCAAATTCGGAAAACTTAGTAATGAGTACAAAAAAATACCTTTGCGGTGAGTTTTCTGTCAAAATTCGCCTTAAACTTTTTGATCGTGTGCTTCTTGACAACTGTCAGTCGACATATCATGCCGTCTTTTTCGTTCTCGCGCGCTCGGACTTTCCCTCTCGTTCGTTTATTTGTGCATCCGTTCCGTTTTGATCTCTTCATTCGGTTTGCAGTTGTCAATCGTGACGGTCACGATTTCCGCGAGTGAGTTTTGTTTTTACGCACCAACCAAGAAGTCAAGTTCCAAGTGTGAATTTGTTAGAAGAAAACTTCGGAAAAAACAAACCTCTGACAAGTTCTAGTTTCTGGCTAACGTCGCGAAAAAACCCGTTTTCTAGCTATTCCGGTTTCCGTTCTAAACGTGCATTGATCCGAGTTGATCTATGGACAGCCGGAAGTGCAAAATTCTACATCCGCCTACTGTGCATGGATTTTATCGGTGTGTGTTGTTGCTGGGTTCAGATAATTTTTTGAGAAGGTGACAAAATATTTACATAATAAGCAAACCAAGCAAGAGAGTTCCGGATTATTGTTTACACATTTTAAAATTTGAGTTAAGATTTTGGTAGTGTTGCAATACGGTTAAGCAACTTGTTGATGGAAGATTCCTATGCGAGGATTGATCAAAATCATTGAAACTAGTCCTCAGCGACCTGGGGACAAAGTGCGAACTGGACCGCAATCTGCCTGCACTGTGGCCAACGTGCCGCACCTCACCAATACCAGCTCAATCCGTCCACGGATAGCTGATGATGTGAACGGGAACCAGCAAAAAGGCCACAACAGCCTGTGCAAACTGAGCCGTCGAACAGAGGCGGACCAATTTGACCGACTCACGGAAGAAAAAGAAGCGATACACGAGGGGCCTTGGTTTCCGTCATCAGCAGCAGCAGCAGAACCCCGTCATCGTCATTAGCCGTCAGCCACATCGTCATCGTCATCGTTAGTGGGAAACATCATCAGGCGGTTCTGCTTCTCGGGGTAGTCAGTTGGTTGTTGGTGGCCCTTTCGAAGAGATTTCGGTGGCCCATTGTCGTCGTCGTCGGTGACTCGAACGGGGGACCTTGTGGGTCTAGATGGGTTCACGTTGTTTCGTGTGCAGTTTTTTGTGTGTGGTATCTTAACGTTTAGCTAAGATCCTTCCTCGTTTTGTGGGCTCAAACGCTTACAGCGACCGAATCTAGAAGATTATTATCCCATCGAGAGTAGGATTAGTTCGAGTGGGATGATGAGTGAATTATGACATCGGGTTTCAGTTCGATACAGATTGCAAGAGGTTTCGGAAGGAAGCAAGCCTAAATGCACAGGTACCCACAGTGAATTATGAAAAAAAGAGAAGAATTGATTAAGTGATTTTAACCTGGATATCTTTGAAGCAATATCAATTAGTGCGTGAAACAAAAAATCTTCGTTATCAAAAGGATAAAGTGCGGACTGTGTTGTAGACTACAATACTAGAACTATAGGTAAGTTTATTCGAATAACTTTTGATTCAAATATTTCATCATTTTAATCTTAGTTTTATATATACAGTAAGGTTTTTTTTTACACTGATATACGTACCGCGTAAAAAAAACCGTGTAAAAAAAAACCGTGTTAATTCCCGAAAACCGTGTAAAAAAAAAACCGTGCTAATTCCCGAAAACCGTGTAAAAAAAAACCGTGTTAATTCCCGAAAACCGTGTAAAAAAAGACCACTCGAATTCTGCAGCTTTGAAGTTCTGACACTTAAGACCTGAGACCTGAGACTTGAGACATAAGACCTGGACTTGGAAATGTAGACTAGAGACACGAGACCTGAGACTTTAGACATGACACCTGAGACCTAAGTCCAGGGACCTGAGATCTGAGACATGAAACCTGAGACTTGAAGAATGAGACCAAAGACATGGGACATTAGACCTGAGACCTGAGACTAGAAACCTAAGACATAAAACACGAGACCTGAGACCGGAGACATGGGACATGAGACCTGAGACATGAGACTTGAGACTTAAGACATGACACCTGAGACCTGAGACCTGAGACATGAGACATGAGACAAGAGGCATGAGACATGAGATATGAGACCTAAGACCTGAGACATGAGACATGAGACATAAGATAAGCTACTAGTGTTATTACCGCGAAAAATTATATAAGCGTCGATTACAACTTGCGACCCCTCTAGTGAAAGGGTTTGACTTGTAGATGACGAAAAACAGTGTCGCGAAATTGCTAGTCCAAGCTACTAGTGTTAGTACCGCGAATAATTAGTTTAGCTCCGATTTCAACTTTCGACCAGTCAAGTGAAAGGGTTTGACTTGTAGTTGACGAAAAATAGTGTCGCGACTTTGCTAGTACAAGCTACTAGTGTTAGTACCGCGAGAAATTAGTTAAGCTCCGATTTAGACTTGCGACCCCTCTAGTGAAAGGGTTTGACTTGCAGGTGACGAAAAACAGTGTCGCGAAATTGCTAGTCCAAGCTACTAGTGTTAGTACCGCGAAAAATTAGTTTAGCTCCGATTTCAACTTTCGACCAGTCAAGTGAAAGGGTTCGACTTGTAGGTAACGAAAAACAATGTCGCGAGTTCGCTAGTACAAGCTACTAGGATTAGTACCGCGAGAAATTAGTTAAGCTCCGATTTCAACTTTCGACCCGTCAAGTGAAAGGGATTGACTTCTTGGTGATATTGGTTACATGGGGTAATCTTGAGAATCCGGGGAATTGAATAGTATTCAAAGTGTATTTTTCATATTTTGTATCACGTTTTGTTTTAATAACTGGCAAAATAAATCAAAACGCGCAAGCAGAAGCTGCAGCGCCCAGCTGAAAATTAAGCAAAATCATCATTCTAGAGATCTCTGAGAGCTGTGAGCCCGTGCGTTTTTTGATTGTTTGAAAATTTGAACAAGATGCTACAAATTTTAGAAAATTTTTATCAAACATCGCATTCTTTGAAAAATTTGCAGTTAATGAAAATATAACTTAAAAATTTGTATCCATCCAATCATGAATTTTTATGATTTCAGCTAGAAGAATTTGTTACAGTGTTTTTCACCCCTAAATGTTTGTTGAACCCTCATGCTTTTTCTATAAAAACATTTATGGTTCAAAAAATATAAAAATTAATTCGAACAAAGCCAAAATACTGCAATTGGTACTTCATGCATTACGACATTACAAATACATCACAACTGGTGGAACCAATAATTTTTCTGACTACCTCAATTTTATGTGCAATCAACTTTAAAATTTTTTTGTACAAACGGTATGATTATCTGCGGAAATAATGTTTTTAAAGGCCATTGAAGTTGAAAACTGTTGCGTGACGCACCAGATGCACCAGTCGGTATCTCTGTTCAAAAGACATACGTCGTCTATGCCGATTTAGGCTTTGTAGACTGAATTAATTACGTTGAAAATTTAAGATTAACATTTAACTCCAATACCGAGATGGGAATCGAACCCATGCCATCAGTGGACCAGCGATTGCCGTCTTACCACGCTAACCACTCGACCAGCGAGACGTATCTCACAACTAACCTTGAGTTCTGTTTGCTTCAAACACTTTAACTTGATTGGTCGCAGATTGAAATCGGAAATAAAACTTCTTTCTACCGGTAATAACACTAGTAGCTTGTACTAGCGAACTCGCGACACTATTTTTCATCACCTAAAAATCAAACCCTTTCATTTGACCGGTCGAAAGTGGAAATCGGAGCTAAACTTATTTCTCGTGGTACTAACACTAGTAGCTTGTACTAGCGAAGTCGCGACACTATTTTTCGTCATCTACAAGTCAAAACCTTTCATTAGAGGGGTCGCATGTAGAAATCGGAGCTAAACTTGATTCTCGCGGTACTAATTCTAGTAGCTTGTCTCCGGTCTCAGGTCCAAAGTCTCATGTCTCAGGTTTCAGGTCTCATGTTTCATGGCTCTTGTCTCTTGCCTCAGGTCTCATGTCTTATGTCTCATGTCTAATTTCTAATGTTTCATGTCTTAGGTCTCATGTCTCATGTCTCATGTCTCATGTCTCATGTCTCATGTCTCATGTCTCATGTCTCATGTCTCATGTCTCATGTCTCAGGTCTCAGGTCTCAGGTCTCAGGTCTCAGGTCTCAGGTCTCAGGTCCCAGGTCTTAGGTCTCATGTATCATGTTCTTAGTCTAAGAGATAAGATTTTCCAACTTCAAAAAGATTCTAAGTGTTTTCCTTTGAAAAGGACTTAGAATATTTTCTCTCAAAAACCGTGTTAATTCGCGAAAACCGTGTAAAAAAAAACCGTGTTAATTCCCGAAAACCGTGTAAAAAAAGCCGTGTAAAAAAAAACCGCGTAAAAAAAAACCGTGTAAAAAAAAACCTAGGTGTAGTTTTTTCTTTACTTCAATAGGTATATTTTAATGTAAGTGGGTACCAATATTTCCTATTGGCTTGAAAAAGTGACCTGCGCATATTTTCAGCTTGATCAAACTTGATTTATAGATTGTTACTTTCGTATACACTTAAGGATACATGCAATGTTGAAAAGGGAAATTTGTTTGGATGTAGAATGATTCAAACTAGCATGAATCTAGTATAATCTAAAAAAACTTCTCCGAATCTTTTTTGGAATTTCGATGGAGCATGTTCAAGAATTGGTAGAATGATAAAGAATGGAATTTTTGCTTAAAAATCATATCTCGCTCTGCTTTAAATAGCAAAAAATATAAAAAAAAACATGTACTAAAATAACCTAAATGAAAAAAAAATTACAAAAATTTGGAAAATAAATAAAATAGTTTAATTTCTTAATTTTTGTAATTTTTAAAACTTTTTTTTTCAATTTTTTGTTATTTTTGTAAAACTTTTATCCATTTTTTCTTGTTTCTTATGATTTGTGCCATTTTTATCATTTATCATTTGGCTAACGCGCCGTTGTATTGAAGCGGAGATTGCAGGTTCAAGTCCTGCCGGTGAGCCGTTGTATCTTTTTCGAAAAATTCATGATATTTACCTACGGCTTATGTTCTTTCGTTCTTTGATATCTCATGTTTCTCTAATTCTTTCCATCACCTACAAAAAATGTGAACCAAATCCACTTTTTTTTCAATTCAAGATAAAGCTTCAAAGATCAGCATTTTCGATTACTGGGAGTAATTTTGATTTCAAAAAAAGGTTTTTTTAGTTCTACAAAAATTTAGGAATAAGACCAAATTTTCATGAAATATTTAACCATTGATGAATTCTTTGATATATTTTTTTATAGCCAAAACTTTGCAGTCTTCAACAAAGTTGTTAAATGAATATCAAAAACATCTAAACACCTTTTCGTGATGTTAGAAATGGTTATATTTTTTTTCCATTTAATTTTCTAAAGATTGAAGCATTTTTTTCATCTCTGAAACTAGAAATTTTTGGTAAAATCTGGAACTTTCATTAAATAGAGAATTATGAAAAAATTAAATCGGTTTTAGTTTGTTTGCAGATTTATATGAATTGCTGAATATAACATACACAGTCTTAATCAATTGCAATTAAAATAAACTTTTTTGTCATAATATAATATGATTGGTGTGAATCTTGAAACCCAGGCAATATTGGCCAATAATCACTTCTATTGCAAAACAGTAATGGAATATAAAATAATTCGAATTTATCAACTCAAGTAAACGTCGAATTAAGCGACTTTTTTTCGACAACGAGGCATTCGTTCGAAGTCGAAAAGAAGTCGCCTAAATCAACGTTTAAATTGGAGTTAATAAATTTGTAATAATTTATATCCAATTGCTATTTTGCAATAGCTACATTTTTCTTATATGATGTGAAAGATTTAAAATAGAGAACTGAAAATCGAAACCAAAAATGTAAATTATAATTTTTGAATTTAAACGAACGAACGAAATCATTTTCAAGTTTCATAACTAACACTGGGGTGTTAAAATAACTGATTTCGGAAGATTTTGGCGTCTTGAACTCGAAACTTTTGTCAAGTTTTGTTTATAACCTCTAGTTTTGGTGATATGACGCTTAAAACTTTTGAATTTATTCAATTATGAGTGAAATCAATCTTTAATAACTGATGAGTCATCAAACCTACATTTAATTTAATTTAATTTGAATTATTACCTTTTGATTAATGATTTCCCTTATTGTTTAATTTAATTTAGTTCTGTCGATATATCGAATTAATGAAATGGTTCCGTCTACTTGCTATACTGCCGTTGGAAAGCATAATTGCATCATGATACATTTTGACATGTCTACCGCGTCATTGCGATAAATATTTTTGTTATATTTCATAAAAACATGTTTTTATACTGAGCCTGATGTTTCTATTACATAACAACAAATCAAATCTTTTAAATAAGTCGCCTAGACACCAAAATGTCGAAAATTCCAGAATGGAACATGTGACAATTATGCTTCTGACAGCAGTATATAAATGGCATAAAATGCTCAGGTTTTATAACGCACTAGATTTAGCAACTTTTTCTATTGAAAAAGAAGCTAATGTGTCTTTAAATTTTTCCTTTGTCATAAATCTGTCATCATCCTCATGATAATCTTTTATTTATCATCATCATTTTATTATCATAACTTCGCTGTGAAGTTGCCAAAATAGTAGTTTCTTATAATTTGAAACGAATACTCAATAATTCAGATTTATGAACAGATTTTACAGATTTAGTCAAAGTCAAAAGTTACAAAATGACTTAATTTGATTAAACATATCACAAAATACTGTCACTAAATTTTCTGTTGACTCACAGAATTACAGATTTTTGTTTTCTAATATACAGATGTTTCCTCGCAATCTCGGTCGTGATCGCTTTCAGTTTGCCTTTTCAAAATTAAAACAAATAATAAAGTAGAAATAAAAATCTATTAAAATATCAGGCAAAATTCAGCATTAAATATAGTTGTTTGGATCTGACCTATATGCTCTGTTATTGCTACAAGAATGTTGTAAATTTATTAAAACTTTGTCTGGCAAAAAAAAATGCTCCAACAGCGTTAAAAATAAAAACAACAGAGTTCCATCAATTGCCAAAATATTGATAAACAAATTTCATACAAACCATCAAATGTTTAAATGCTGAATTTGTTGAAACATTTTATGAAAGTGGGAAGTTTCAATACGATTTTCAACATTTTTTGTTTGAAATTTTAAATTTGTGAAAGCCCGGAACCGCTTAAAACTATTTTGATAAAACTTGGCCTGTTTTTTGATAAAACATTTTGCCATCTTTTGACCAAATTCCAGTTTTTTCAATGAAAAATATCGACTATTGTGAAGCAATCTTAAATTTCCTTGAGATGTATCTTTTTTCCAGTCATTGTACACTCGTACAGTCTTTAAATGTTGTGGAGGGTTAGTTGGATATAGCTGAACTGGAATGTGTGAAAATTTCATGAACAAATACCAGCTAAGATCGAGGTGGCAGTTTTTCAATACTAGCATTCTAGTGTGTGAACAACCAAACCACAGAAAGAATCTATATAATGACAGAGATTCGATCTTATAACCTTTGGCATAGAAGACTTGAGTTCTATCCACTATGTTATAGCCGCTGGCAATTGAAATCTGATTTCAGACAACACTTAAAGTTAACCTGTGATAAAAATGGTTGAAATTTATATCCAAGGAAAATGACCTTTTTTGAAATTTAATTCAACTATATTTGTATAAATTTGACCAAATGTTATCAAATGGGGAAAATTCGCTTATTCTACTATTTAATTGCATTTAGCTATTAAATGTACGATAAAAATGCGACTTTTCCACGAAAAATGAGAGAGGACTCTCGCTTGAAGGTTCAGTCTAATGTGTTATTTTGTATTGCAAATTAACAAACTTTGGATTTTTTTTAGATAATTCCAGAAATAATAGATTGATATCCGAAATCCAAAAAGCTGTCTTTGTTAATTTTTTTCGTTTGCCCAAACCTGAAATACTGCAGTTTGAAAAATACATCTTTTTGATAGAAAATGTCTTATATTTAACGAATGCTTCAAGATAGAAGATAGACATTTGCTGTCTCAGCAGAAAAGATTTATTTTAATTTGATAAAAGTGCGCCATCTACGTATGATTTAATCCAATAGAGTTAGAGCTAAAAAACTGTTTTTTAGACGCGCTCTAACATTTTGACATTGAAAAAATCATAGCGTGCTTCCTAATCGTCATATGAAGTTGATGTCTTTGACAAAGTTACCTAAAAAGGTATTGGCTGCAACTTTGTAGAAGACAATTTTACTTTATCTTTTCAATTAAAAAAGTTTGTGTGTCAAAATCATGGAAAAAATGACACGTCCTTATATATGATACTGTATAATTAAATCGTTTATTATTATTTTATGAGCATCTTTGCCGAAGACACCTTTTGTCTTAATCTTATAGTTTCTGCGTTATTAATTTTGTCTCGCTAACTTTCCGTTCTGGACCACTAGGTAATGTCAGCCTAATATTAAGCTTTATTCTACTGAATATCATCATATATGCTGGGCTAGAAGTTGGTCACTTTTTAGCAACGTCACTTTTTTGAGCTTACTTTTTTGAAATTTGGTCACCAAAGTCTTTATTTTTACCAATATGAGTACAAATGACTACATATTATCTTTGAAAACCTTTTTTTTTGTAAATTAGCTGAATTTCTTTTTACAGGTTGGACTCGATTATCCGTTAACGCGAATATCCGTGAATCGATTATTTGTTTTCAAGTCCAATTTATCCATATCTACAGAAAAAAAGCGTGTTTTTGTCAACGTGTATGTTTCGTCTTATTTTATAAAGTACTAGCTGACCCGGTGTGCTTTGCTACACCTTTCAGAATCAAATGATATTTTCAGAAATCATTCAAATTGTTATTGTTTTTGGTATTATTTTAAATCAAATTATGACGAAATTAATAAGCAATCACTATAAAATGAGAGCTTCAGCTGGAGTTTCAAATTGCAATACAAACCATAACTTATATTTTGAATCTTGATTTATAAATTTGTATTAAAGATCTGATAATTTTCATCTGTTTCCTTAAGTTTCGCCCTAAAAAAGAAGGTCCCAAATTAATCGTTCGTAAATAATCTAACTTATAAAGTATGGTTGTTTTTGCTTGATATGTTCTGGATTTATGCTAAAAAACTGATTAGAGAGCCCCCCTGTCCTTCCCTCCACCCCCTGCTGAATGGAGATTGTAATCTTTAATAAATATTTTTTTCGTTCCCAAAAATCCTCTTATATCAAATATAGTTCCATTGGTTGATAAGTATTTAAGCTTTACAACAAAAATTGTATGGAGCCCCTTTCTTTCTTTCCCTCTCTACACTGTAAAGTATAAGAGTCTAATTTGGTTTCATTTGCTCGATTAATTCTCGAGTTATGGAAAAAAATGGAACCCCCCCCCCCCTTCTTCCTTTATATCTTACCGCTTAAAAGGTACGGCTTCAATTTATAATAGAAACATTTCTCGAATCCAAATACACTCACATGTCAAATATGGTTCAATTTGCTTGATCAGCTCTCCAGTTATACTGAAAAATTGTAAGGGAGACCTCGCCTCCCCCTTTTCATCCACCTCTTCGAAAGGGTGAGGGATACCAAATATTCATAGAAGCATTTCTCGTACCCAAATATCGTTCCATGCCAAATTTGGTTCCATTTGCTGTTTTAGTACTTGAGTTATGCAGTAAAAATTGTATGAAACTCCCCTCCCTCTTTCCTTCCTCCCCGCTGTAAGAAGGAAGGGGTCTCAAACAATCATTAGAACATGTCACGTTCCCAAATACTCGCCCATGCCAAGTTTGGTTCCATTTGCTTAATTACTTTCTTAGTTATGTTGAAAACTATAAAAGAGGCCCCTCCCCCTTTATATCTCCCTACTGGAAAGAGGGATGGGTCTCAAATTATCATTGAAATATTTTTCGTATCCAAATACCCTCCCATGCCAAATTTGTTTCAAAATTGCTTTATAAGTTTTTGAACTAAATAAAAAAATATGAAAGAGGCCCCTCCCCCTTTCAACTGAAAGAGGAAGGGGTCTCAAATAATCATTGAAATATTTTTCGTATCCAAATACCTTCACATGCCAAATTTGGATCCAATATCTTGATTAGTTCTCGAGTTATATGAAAAATTGTAAGGTAGCCCCCGTCCCCCCTTCCTATCACGCCACTGAAAGGAGGGAGGGGTACCAAATATTCATAGAAATATTCCTCGTTCCCAAATACCGCCCCATGCCAAATATGATAACATTTGCTTGATGGGTTCTCGAGTTATGCAAAAAATTGTCTTTTGTTTGGGAGGCCCCTCCCCCCCTTCATGAGAGAGGGGGGGGTCTCAAACCACAATAGGAACCTTCCCCTGCCTCCAATACCCCCACCTGCCAGGATTCACGCAAATCGGTTCAGTAGTTTCCGAGTCTATAGGGAACAGACAGACAGACAGACAGACAGACAGACAGACAGACAGACAGAAATTCATTTTTATATATATAGATTTTTTGAAAATTATACTTTTTTCAATTTAATTTTGAAGTGAAGTTATGCCTTTTTTAGCCTTTTGTTTAAATAGGTATTCGAATTTCAAACGAACGTTTATGAGCTCTAAAATGTGAAATTTAATATCTGAAAATATAAATAGGTACATCCCATTCTTTAAGGATTCAAAATTTTCTAGCATTTTTTTCAATAGTCATTTTTTTCATTGGGTTTATTTACGGGGGAGGGGGGGGGGGGGGGGGGGGGTAGGGTCTAACACTTTCAAAAAATCGATTTTTTTATTTACTTATTGTAAAACATTTCAAGAATGTTGTGTCAAATTTTCAAGTCAATTGATGCAAAACTGAAGAAATTATAGGCCTTTATCTCCTCCTATCTAATACTGCAAGAAAGCAAGAGCAGAAACTTCAAACGCGTTTTTCTCGAAAGCACATTTTTAAAGTCCGTGGACATCGTCATTTGAAAACTACTTATCCGATTCTTTTCAAATTTGGAGCATATTTTCTACATATAAAATACCAGACCCCAACGTTTTTCTTTTTTTTGTTTTTTTTTACTTTTGGAGATTTTACAGATAAAAAATGGCGGATTTTTTTAGTGAAAAATCGTAGTTTTTTACTTCGAACAGCCACAAAAATTTCATAAAAAATGTTTAAGTTAAATAAAAACGTTCGGGTCCAGAAAAAACATCTATTAAAAATATTTTGCTCTGATTTTTTGACTTCAGATGATTCTGTGCTGAGATACAGTGTCCACCGCAAATCCTGTTTCTAAAAGGCATCCTCGAAAGTGCTCCATCACCGGCTCATTTTTCAATATTTTTTTTTCGAAAAATTACAAAATGTTCTTTTAACAATGCTTTGCATAATGCAAAAAATTGGAATACATTTGTTTGAACGATAGCTCTAGAAAAAAAAATCGTGAATATGGTGTTTTTTTTTTTACCCGTTAGACCCTACCCCCCCCCCCCCCCCCCCTTAAGTATTGCATCTATTTTTACTTCGTAAATTTCACTATATTTTAAGAATGTTTTTGTATCTTCATTGTATATCTGATATCAAATTCTTAATTTTGAATTTCTTATCTCAATTCAATTAAATATCTACTGAAATTTGAATGTCTCGAGAATTTCGACAAGACGTGCAGCAGAATATTTAATTCGCAGGTTTTATAAATTTGCACAAAAACGTTTTTCACAGACAGATCATGTTCGTTTTTCAGAAAAAAAAAAAGTTTTAAATTGTCCTATACAAATCTGTACGCCTCGGTGATCGAGTGGTTAGCGTTGTAAGACGGTAATCGCTAGTCCACTGGTGGCATGGGTTCGATTCCCATCTCGAAGGTGGGTGTTAAATGTTAATCTTAAACTGTCTAGTCTACGTCATTTATTAAGTCTGTAAAGTCTAAATCGGCTAAGACGGTGTATGACTTTGCCTTATTTAAAAGTTAAGACTTACTTAAGAAGTTACTTTTTAACACTGCAAATTGCAAAAATAATTTCAAACCAAAATGAAACTTTACACAACTCAGGACATGTGAAATAAGAAAAAATGTTGAAATTAACTCTGTCTGATGCCAGTTGATAAACTGTGTTTTCTTCTTTACCGTGAGCTTATGAATTTTATAAAAAAAAGCGTCTTAACTACATGGATTATGAATCCGTTTAAAATAAAAATCGGAAATAACTGCATTGACCTCCAACTAAGCAATTTATGCAAAAAAAAAAAACAAAACAAAATTACAATAATTTTTTTGTTGAAATAGTGTAAAAAATGTGATACATTTTTGCGGGGACATATATGGGCTCGTATACAGTAAAGGGTTTAAATATACAGAATTGGAAAATTGCTTATCAAATCTGTTGGTTGAAGTTTTAGATGTCCCTATTGATGATGTTTTAGATTTGATGTGATAACTAATTTTGCTCTTATTTCATTTTTGCCTTTTTTTGGCTTTCTAGCCCAGTATATATACCTACATTAAATTTCTAAAAAATAACAAAAAATATTTTTATGTCTTGATTCACAGTTGCATCCCCTGACAAATGACTGGTTCCCCGATCAAAATGGAGCAGGATTCGGACCACGAGCAGCAATTGCTCCGGCAACAGTACCATCAACCTGCCGGCGGAAACATTCCAAACGGAGTCCACGAGCTCACCGCCAGTTCCGACGTGTCGGTATTGAGGGACGAAAATTGTAGGCTTTTGACCACACTGCTCGAATACAAGAAAATGTTGGAAAACACCAAACTTCGCTACGGCACTATGAAGCGAGAGTTCTACGCCGCCAAGAAGCGCATGAAACGAATGGCCAACAAGCTTCAGCTGACGGGAGGAGGATCTGGGACAGTGAACAGCCGAGATGGGAGCGATAGTGGTGATAGTAACTTGAACCCGGCCAATTCAGGCGCGGGTGGTACACAGGTCGATGACGAAATTAGGAAAAAATGGAAAGAACCGAATCTCAAGGCTGCCGTCAAACTGAAGGCAGCCGTGGGAATGCAGGCGTATAGGTATCTGATACGGGACGGAGAGCTCCAACTGCCCAGCTTGAGGACCATTTCCCGCTATGTGGATGCGCTGAAGAAGGTCGGGATGAAACCCAATTATGATTTTAATGTACGGGACGATGACTCGGTGGGGGGAACCATTTTCGAAGAGCTCAACGAGGATAGTGGCGATGTGGATCACAACCGGAATCAGCACCATCCGAACAGCGGTTCCGGGAAATCGAACTCGCAGCAAACGTCCCGGGATGTTTCGGACTCAGAGGAACCGGTCAATTTTACTGGTGAGTTTGATAGACATTTACTTTTTTTTTTTTTTTATTTGAAGAAATGAAGTTTCGAGAACTACGCACTATTGAGATTTTCCGTAATATTTGAAAATCTGAATCTGAAATCCGAATCTTATTAGGATCATTAAATCGTTAAGATTTTAAGATTTACACTCACATAACTATTTTAGATGTAAGTGCAGGTCATAAGCTTTCTAATAAGCCAACCTATCTGCAATAACTTGTAAGGCAAAAAGGTTATGGTCAAAACAAATTTGCATGCTTTTTAACGGTCGGACTATTTGGTGAAAATCTTCAGAGAATGATCAAACTTTACCTGAAGGTTCAATGAAGTTAGTCTTCAAAATATTTCAACAAAATATCCATAAAGCAAGCTCAATTTATTAGCTTCCAAATCAGCATACGTTGTTTGTATGATAACGGAGAGATACCGCAAAATTAAACAAATTTGTTTTGATAAGTATAAAAAAAAAAAATTCGAATGCAACTCGAATTTGGAAATTTGTTGCACACCACCCTGAGATGATCGGGGTTGAATGTTAAGTGCAATTTTTGGAAAATGTCCCAACTTTTAGCTAAATGTAAGTCATATAAACTCAACATTATCATTTCGTCAAAAACATACGAAGAAGGCTTTACTCACGATCTCTTGAATGAGATCAAAAAATTTTCAATGTGGCATTAGATGGCTGAGATATGGCCGATCAAAATTTTCATATTTTTGAGAGGGTGATCAGCAAAAATTAAACCTTAATGATATCTTGTTTTGTTAGCTTGGAAAAAATAAAACCGAATAATGCTTTCGTTTTGGTATCAATGCCTTATTTAGGTATTGATTTGGCAATATATTTTGTCATATTGATGTTTTAATGAAACCTAATTTTGCCATCGGGAAAAATGCGATACTTAATTATGCTATTAGTTTGGCATTGATTGCTGATTTTGGTTACTGTTTGCTATCGATTCAGGCATCAAAGTCTGCTCGGGTAGTGTTTGGAATAAACGATTCGGGTCACATTGATCCGAACAGCTTTTGAAGATTAAATATAAATCCGAATTTGAAGAAATTGATGTTTTAATTCCATTGAACGCGAGTCAGAGCTAATTGAGTAAGATTTTGATCGAAATCAAAATGGTTTTCAAATAATTTAGCAGAGTGGTACGTTTTATGAACGACTTATATCTAATTTATAAACGTGCTGATCACGGCCATAAACGACGGCAACGTTTGGGATCGGTTCGGTCTTGTCGGACCGGATCGATGCGTCATCGCCTCGTTGTTGCCACGCTGCCGTCGTCTGTCCTCTTTGTGAAACCCTGCAGGCCCTGAGCCAAAGCAACCTACGCCGTCCGTCGTTTCTAGAGGCCGCGCTGCTCAAATGGTCGGCGAAACATTGAGGAAACAAGGAGGGGTGTGCCGTAGAGTAGAAAAAATGAAACCGTCCTCCATCTGTCCGCACAGACCTCACTGGTAAAGCAGAAACCGAACCGGACCGGACCGGATGGCCAATGTAATACCCCGTCGTCGTCGTCGTCATCATCATCACCATCATCGGCAATATGGCAAAGTTGAGGCGTCGTCGGTTGCAAGGCACCATACCATGCTTCGGTGGCCGGCCTGAGGATAGAGGAGAAGAGTAAGATTGGTAACAAGAATCTCCGGCCAGTCTCCAGCGAGCGCAGTGGCAAGGGCCTCGAACCGCGAAGTACAACGCCGTTCGGAGACCGTAGAGAAAGGCGTTCAGTTGAAAAAGGCCAAGGCAGCAGCGGCCAATCCGCCGTCGAGTGGAAGAAGGAGATTGGATGATTGCGTCGAGGTGCGGGTGAAGGAAACCAAAAAAAAAAAACGAAAAAAAATACTAAAGAAGACTGCCGCCGATGGCTGAGAGGTTTCGGTCCCTCGGCGGTGAGTCTCAAGTCTCTGGGTTGCCTTCACGGAGGACCAAACAACGAAAAACGGACGACCGCTGCTGGGGCCGGAGAAGAGAGCAAAAAAAAAGCAAAAAGGGACACATGATGCGCCTTGCCTTTCAAGAGGAGGGTTTCTTAGAATGTCGAAAAAATCTCCTTTCTTTCCTGTTTATCCTGTGTGCGCCTTCCTTGTGTCTGTGTCTGTGTTTGTGGCTGTATTCGGTACCAGTTTGAGCCGTGTCCCGTTGGAATCCGGTAGATCCCAAGTTTGATGGAGCCAAACCAAACCAAGCCTAGCCCTGGCCACGCATCGAGGGCAACGGCGTAGAGGAAGGCTGACGGCAACAGGGACGATGGGGGAGAAAACGATGCCGTCAACATCAATTTCATCCTGATAATGATGACGATGATCCTACTGATGACGATGATGATGATTGTGACGCTTGGTCCCGGCCAAAGGCTCTGCTGGGCTGGCATCGCTGGAACCAGGCGGCACCCCATCATGGAAATAAAGGAACACGAATGGAACCAGGTCGACGGGGGCGGCGGCAAAGGGGGAAACTTTTCCCATCCGGAACAGCAGCAAAACCCGTTTCAGCTTCCCTTTCCTGTCCCGGGTCGCCCTGCCCCGGTTTGGGGCGCACCAGGAATGTTATCGATTTTTGTGTGTTTCCGAGCCGCGGCCAGTTTCGGGGATTGCTAGCCCCGAAACGATGTGGGTCGATTTGGTTGGTTCCATCAAGACCAAAAAAAACCTTCGGTGTTGCGGTTCGAATTTCTCGGGTTAAGCAGGCGGCCATTTTCTGTGGTCCGAAATGAAAAGCTTTTTTTTCAAGATTACACAATCCAGCTGAAATTTTTTGATTTTTTATAGGTTTGGGTTTCATTTACAATTGATGGTGTTTCAAAAAAGACTTATGAAGTATTTATTGTTGTAAAGCAGGCATGTCAAACTGGGGGTTTGCGGGCCGCATGCGGCCCGCGTAGCCCCGTCTTAAATTGTCACAAAAAACACCACTGATTTTTATGTAACACATTACTGCAAAAAACTGAAGTTGAATGTAATATTTTCAACACACGCAAATGTTTTTCGATGTTCAAATTTCCTCTTAGAAAAACACGCGTAATATTGTTGCTCTGAACCACTGTTTGAGGTGATTCCCGCTTCCGTGTAAGATTGTGTGTAAACATTCATAGCGTAAAAAATATAAATATTTCCAAGTATTTTTGTTCTATTACTTTTGTTTTACCGAAGGAACATCAGACATATTGTGATATTTTTTTTAAATTGAAGATGTACGTAAGCGTGAATATCAACATTATTCATTGTAAAAAAGCGCATCCTAAATAATCAAAAAATTTCCGTAATTAAATTTGTAGCTCTGAATAGATTATATTTCAGTGACCACTATCTAACGTTCAGTTAATTTTGCGGTAAGTGTGTTGGTTGCACCGGAATTGAACAAAAACATATCCCACCGCTGGAGTCTTCTTATTGTCTCAAACCTATCCAAATACGTGAGTGTTTATACTCACGTATTCATTTTTAACAACATTCGTTAACAATAGTTTTTATTCGTAAATTGAGAGTTTTTTTTAATACCATATCGGTCACTGAATAAAAAAAAATCCGAAAAAATCTGATAAGAGCAGTAAAATGAAAAAAAATAATGTATCTTTTTTTTTAAATATCTTCAGCTACTGTTCATAAGATTATCTTTTTCTATAATCTGACCAATAAACTGCTTTTCGCAGATATTTTTTTGACTTCTATTCGGATTCACAGGTCGATTTTAAATTTGAAACTTGACGTCAATAAATAAAGTTCAGTTTTTTGTAAACAAATGCTATCACAACATATGAGGCCCTCAGAGCCAAAGGGGTATAAGTGCAATGTGGTGGAAAGAAGGTGATGAAGAAACACGCACACTAATACAGAACTCGTTATTCAAGAAGTAAAAAGGTAAACAAAGCCTACGTCACTTGCCACAGCAGTTGGCAATGATTTTTTTCTCTATAGTTTTTGCTGTTGGTTGTTTGTTTGGAAATGCAACTGACGTCACAAATTGTCATGGTTTCAATGTTTACAAAAAAAAACTTTTACTAACACTTAGCACGGGATTTCCATCGCCACCTGAGATGTGTATACAGGTTGGTATAAGTGCACAAAAGCTACTTTCGAGGTATCACGCTTCAAAGTTTCTTTGTTGTGCGATTTTCCATATACTTTTGCAACTAGAGTTGATAGAGCCGCAGTGCGATTCTTCATTAAAAGCGAATTACATTGAAGTGGCTGTACCAAAATTTTACAGCTATTTGCCTGAACGCTACGTTGAGTTGCTGACGTTTGCTGCCAAAAATTTTTGCTATGTTTGCAAGTACCTATCTATGTGAGCAGTTTTTTTTTCTATAATGATAGCTACAAAAACTTCTCATCGTTCGAGATTATCTGATACAAATTTATCATCAATAATTAAAGTGTCAGTGACAAATTAACTTCAACCTGATATTAATAAACTTGTATCTCAGAAAAGATGTCAAGCAGCAGGACAATATATATAATGCATTATAATATAAGAATGTTAAACATTAAAAGCTTTAATTAAAATTTAACGCAAACTTTCATTCCAAGTTTACTTATACCTATATTCTATTGTATTGTATCTAATCTCCGCGAAACTAATATGTTATGTTTTCTAATTGATTTTTCCTGCGGCCCTCTACGTCAAAGAAAATTTCTAATGCGGCCCGCACACCTAAACGAGTTTGACATGCCTGTTGTAAAGGGTATTCCAATAAGAATCTCACATCCTTTATCTGATCCTATGTTCCTACAAGACAGCTACAAAACTTATATAAAACTCATGAAAAACACCGAAAAGCGTCATAGTATCAAGGTAAAAAAAATTGAACTCAAGTACTAAGTTTGTAATTTTCCTAGCATATTGTATTTACGATTGGAAAGTTCTGAAATCTTCAAAACAGTCACAATTAATTTCGATTTCTACACAAAAAATGGGACAAAATATATTTCTGGCTAAATATTGTAATCGTAACACTTATCACTTAATTACTGTTGCCGTGAATCTGCTAAACCAGGATCCAGACAGCTCGCCGAAAGTGTGATGGTTCATCGAAATGGGGACCAAAAACATTGTTTCAAAATATCTTCCGGCAAAATAATGCTTTGTAAAACTGTCGTCTCATACTAATTTCGCACCAGACTTGTTTCACAAACAGTGGATTCAAATCGGTGTTTGATGTGTAAATCTGAAAATCCTTACCTGAGAATATTCCCGATGAGCTGAGAGCCATCTAAACAACATTTTAAAATGTTCAAACTTATTTACTGTTTAAACTAGGCTTACCCGATACTTTTTTAAGAAAAAAAACGGGACATTTTGGAAACTTTTAAAAACCAAATTTTTATGACCACTTCCATACATAGACATATGTTTCTTCAGCTAAAATAGTGCATAGAAAGTATTAAATATGGATAATTTGTTTTAAAAATTTCATTCTCAAGAAAACTTACATTTTTGTAAACTGCGAACACTCCAGTCCAAAATGTTGAAAGGAATTTGAATCCCGAATTTGAAGAAAGTTTTTATATTTTTCAACAGCCGCTTTTGATCATCTACCAAGATTATTTAATTTTACCCGTCCATTCATTCATTGTTTGAATTAAAATCGTTTTTTTTTTCGCTCGGTAGTCCTGTTTCATTTTATCCGGAAAAAATATCGAACCATCATCATTTGGAAATAACTTAAAGAATGTTGTCTTCAATAAAAAAAAAAGTATTCACATCGCTAGAACGTGTTTAAAGAACGCTTAACTGAACCCAATTTTTATGGTGATGCAAAGATAAGTTTGAAAAATTACCGGGCTTGCCCGAACTTATCCGGATATTTGACACAAAATTTAGGGAAAGTTCGCTGCGGCCGGTTACCCGGAGTTCGTAGAAAAAAAGGCTTGGATTTTTTTACAGATTTTTTCACTTTATTTTCCAAATGGGACAAAAAAATTGAGCTATTAAATATTTTTTTTATTTTGGCGTCCAGAAACGATTTTTTGAGCAAGTTTATTCTAAATAATCATGAACAGTTTTTCGAAAGTCTAAAATAAGATTTAAAATGAGCTGTTATGTTTTGATGTAAAAATATATTTTCAACTGTATTCATATGAATTTTATCGAATAATTCCGGGGTTTAGACCAAATTTGCTCGGATATTGCCTGGATAGAAAATTTTGAAATCAGATGCCCGGTTTTAAGGTTAAATTGCCTAGATTCACCCGGTCCGGATATGTCTAGAAATATCAATCTTAAATGGTAAACAAAACAAGTTACTTAACTTAAAAAAAAATGATGCTAATTTTGAGAAAAGGAAACACAAAAACATTATATTTGAATGATTTTCTGTTTAAACCATTTAATATAAACGAGGCTAAATTAAGGTTTTTCCAGTGTAAGACAGTGAAATTTCATAAAAGTGTTACCTATTAATTTTTACAGCCTTATCGGCTGAATAATGTCATGTTCTTCAAGTAAGAAAGTATCTAGTTCTGAAAATCATAAATGGATAAAAAGATTAGAAAACAATGACAGGAGTAGAAAATGATCGAGGAGAGATTTTATAAGAAGCGTTTTCATCAAGCATGGACCAACTGTTTTGAAGGGAATAATCGGAGAAGGTTGAGTCTACTACAAAAGTTTTCTCAGGAAAAAGCGGGACATTTTCCAAAAAAGCGGGACATATCCCGCTTTGCGGACGGATGGCAACCCTGGTTTTAACCCAAATTAACAAGTGCGCGGCCCATGGTACACTTGTGAGCGGCGATTGGAACAAGCAACATATACCAAGTAACACAGATTAAGCCAACTAGGATTAGGAAGTTTTACTATGGTTTAATTACGGCATTTTTTGTGCAGCTCGTTTTATGGCGGTTTAAATGTAGTCTAGCAAATGCTTATATTCTTGCTTCGATCATATGCTTTCAGATAGTTTTGAAAACGCTAATAAAGCTTTTATTAAAAGTACTGTTTTAGTTGTTTTTAAAGAGTTTTTAAATCCTCTGTTTGAACTATAATAAAACACAAACTTCGAAGTTTGCTCCTAGCTTTCTTTAGCATGTTCTATAATAGAACTCAGTGCTTGATTATTAAACCGCCATAAAACTTAGTGACAGTTCTCGATCAAAATGTCAAAACAGGACACGCTTAGGTTAGATTGCACATATTTGAATTGGAATTGCCATTTTTTACACATTTTTGATAAGTTATGGTGGTGGTTTTGAGTTAAAATAAAAAATATATATATTAAAATCTTTGAAAACTTCAAATTACCGGAAGTGGTATGAATATCTCTATAATATGAGTGAAAGGGCTCAAATAGAAGGAGAATAATTTGTTGCTTGACGCCATCATGAATCCATGATGGCGGCTTCCGCTTTTATTTTCAAAGCCTGTAAATTACTGAAAAAAAAATATTATGAAACCTTCACAAAATAATAAAAAGGTCAAAGAAATAACGAGTAGAAGTCGAATTTCACTGTCCGTCGCTATCTTAAATTCCAAAATGGTGCTACCACTCACCTTGAAAATACTGTAAATGACTGAAAATCGCATAAAACCTTTAAAGGGTGATACGGTCAAAATTTGGTCAAGGGAAAACGCGTGTAAATCAGTGAAATCGTTTATTTAAAAAATCAAATTAAATTTCTTTTTCAAGTTTAATTAGTATAAAATTCAGGAAAAATATTCAGTTAGGCTTGCGCTTTTCAAATCCGAATTGCCGGGCCTTACGCTTAACCTCTGCCATCAGATTTTGTACAGCCACCTTGTCCACCTTCTTCGCCGCAGAACAGCCAGTTTGCCTTGAACTGCTGCTCGTCCTTAGCAGTTTTTTTGGTCTTCTTTAGGTTCCGCTTGACAATAGCCCAGTATTTCTCAATTGGGCGGAGCTCTGGCGTGTTGGGAGGGTTCTTGTCCTTGGGAAACACCTGCACGTTATTGGCGGCGCACCACTCCATGGCCTTTTTACCGTAATGACAAGATGCCATTGCGTGTTTCTTCAGGAAAGGCAGCAGACGTTTATTCAAAAACTATTTCACGTAAATTTCTTGGTTGACAGTCCCGGAAGCTATGAAAATGCTGCTTTTCAAGCCAGAGGTACAGATGGCTTGCCAAACTAGATATTTCTTCGCGAACTTTGACAGTTTCATGTGCTTGAAAATATCTGCTACCTTTCCTCTTCCTTTTGCCGTATAGAACTCCTGTCCCGGAAGCTGCTTGTAGTCGGCTTTGACGTAGGTTTCGTCGTCCACTACCACGCAGTCAAACTTCGTCAGCATAGTCGTGTACAGCCTCCGGGATCGCGCTTGGCCGTCGTATTTTGTTTATCATCGCGATTTGGAGTCACTACCCTCTTGTAAGTCGATAGTCCGGCTCGTTTTTTGGCTCGATGCACGGTTGTAGACGATGTACCCAGCTTATTTGCGGCAACTCAGAGAGAGAGGTTAGGGTTTCGCTTAAAACTACCGGCAACTCTCTTTGTCGTCTAAGCGGCTTCCGGTTTTCGATTTCTCCCCGATCTAGACTTCCTGGCTGTCGACAAACGTTCCCCAAACCCTTTAATTACATTTGTAACGGTTGATTTGGCAACTTTTAGCGATTTTGTCAGCTTTGCGTGCGAGTAGTTGCGATGCGCGAGCAAAATTTTGATACGCTGCTCTTCTTCCTTGGACGGCATTTTGACAACTGAACAGTGAATTCCAAAATCAAAATAGGAGCAACATTCTACACACACACCTTCAAATGAAGGGTGTTCAGGTTTTTAAATGCAAAATTGAAAGAAATACGTCAAGTTGATATTGACCAAATTTTGACCGTATCACCCTTTACGTACGCTTAGAGTTAAGTAAAAAGGAATCTCTTCGAGGAAACATCGAGTTTCATTGAGATCCTATATGTGTTTATGTAATTCCTGATTGTCGGGGTTTCTTCTACGGCCTTGGTCTTAGTTACTAGACTTTTGTCACCGATTGTAAACATTGATAAGTCAACGAATATTAATATTGGTTCAATTTCATTGTGGGTACCTCAAGAGACAAGCTAACCGGATAAACCTTGCATTCTTGCTATCTTTTCTTAAAAACAGTATGACGAAAATTGTCTTCAAATCCTTGTAATCCTTCTCATTACGTAGATGATGCAACAAGTCACAAACGTGTTCCGATTTTCGGTAAACCGAAAAAATAATCGACTAGACCCCCAGCTATAGGAAAGGGAACGGTGGCAGTTTTCAGAACCGGCAGGGTATGGTGATGTCAAGTCACCTCAGAAGAACGATTACTAGAGATAGAGAGAGCGTGCTTCTCAGATAAGGAAAGCGCGACCGCAGCACATATTTACATACGTATGACATCACACGCGGGACGTTTGCAATGATAAAGGCTTGCGTGTCCATTCCTTGAAACGGAACTGGTGACGGACACTATTGGGGA
>NC_073693.1:330291502-330340091 GCF_029784155.1 Uranotaenia lowii
TCTGAGAAACCATTTGTTTGATCGAAATACTTTCTATGAAGGAAATAAAGGTAATCTTATGATAATTTATGGAAAAAAATATTTTGTCGTTTTTTTTGTAAGAAATATTTCTACTATATTCTTGGTATCTCCCATCGGCTGGCGCACACTTGCTCAGTCATGTTATTGATCAGTTTTTCCAACTTATACTTCGTCAAATCTGTATTTTGGGTGGCTGTATCCTCCTCCTCCAACTTCCGCTACTTTTTGGTCCAATACTTCTCTTTTGAGAGAAACAGAGAACAATTTGGTGAATTCAGCTGCTTCGAAATAAACAAAACTTGATTATTTTTGTGCCACTAAAAATGTTTTACTGGAATTTCAGCTGGAAAAATCTCACAAAAACGAAACAAAACCATTATGAGATTGAACTTCAAGTATAATCGGTTAGTTAGGATCATAGATTGCAAAATATACATACAAGATATCATTTTTTATTCTTAAAAAAACAGCGAAAACCAAAGTTTTCGATTTCAAAATTTATGTTTTTTTTTTCACAAAAGCAGAGTCAAGGTAATTTTTTTACAAAACAACCACCAAATACCTACATACTTTAATCGACAAGGGACCTTACCACTATCAGAAATATTATAGGATTCAACCGCTGGAATTTGTTTGAAATGGTTTTTTCATAAGTTTTGTCCTCCATCTGAAATAGAGAGATGATTTCTGAAGGAGTATGCGTTAGTACTGGATATATGTACATACAGCTTACGCGCTCTAGAAGAGAGGTTAGGTTTTAATTACTCATAGCTAGGCAACACTTTTAGCTTATGGTAGAAAAATTTGCGGGACATTTCACCGATCAGCACTTAGTTTTTCGCTTATTCAATATTAAAAATTCTGGTATGAGCTTTGACTTCTCTGATGACCTTTAACCGTAGATGCCGATCATGTGCTTCACTCCAACGCATTATTCGAACTTTGTAGACATTTTTGACAGTGTTTGCATACTTTTTCACTACACACGTACAGAATTTTTTTCGATTAATCAACGGTTTTGCCAGCTGATGGATTTCGAAGGAAACTACAAAATACTTTTTTTTCTCTTGCATCGCAAATATCTCGAAATCGCGTTAATTCAAATTTGAAAAAAAGGAAGAATAGTACTTTAACAGGCAACAAAATTTTTAAAAATTTTGAATGTCCAATAACTAGGAAATAACCTATCGGTAGAAGAAAGTCTCCCATTTCTAAATGACCTAAGCTTTAGCATCACATTATTCAATGTGAGCCTCTTGGAAATAACAACACCTTTTAAAATCAGTTGGTCTTGCTTCAAAACACAAAAATTTTAAAAACATACAAATTGTCAGAGATGTATAAATAAACATGCATAGTGTTTTAAAAAACTTTGCTTTTCAGAATCAAAACCAGCATTTTAAAATTCTGTCATTAGGGTCGCTGAATCACTTTCAAGTTTGCAGATAAAGGATTTCGGCATAATTTATTCTACACCCAAAGAAAAGGCTTTACTTTTCTATGCCAAAACACGTGCAAACCTATTCTTTTTTTTCTGTTTTAAATTTTTTTTAATAAATGTAGTTATAAACTATTCTAAGAATGTTATGAATACACCGGAAATAAAACCCATGAAAAATACTGGGTATTTTTAAAGCCGGCGCTCAAGGAGCAACTCAATGAAATCAATCCCAAGGAAGAAAGTAAGAAAAAGTGGGTTTCTATATTGAAAGAACTGCAGCCAGATGGCGTATAAAGCTTTGAGTGTAGGCTTTCTAAAATAAAATTTCGGGAAGTAGGACATTTTGTTCAAAAGGATATGCAAAAGTAAGACATTTTTCAATCCTTAGTAGGACAAAAAGTAGAACGATCAATTTTGTTTAAAACTTTATTCAAAAAAATCCGGACGTCTTAATTGAAATTTTCAACTCTGAGATGGTTAGGAGTGTATTCGAAAAAAAAAGCAACACTTTGTTTGTGAACTTGTGAATGCATGGATAGAAATTGGTGAAGTTTTCTGAGAAGCTGCCTTGTAATGGGATGTTTATTTGTGGAAATTTTTGTGATGTTCTGTTAATTGGTTTTTAGATAGCATCTAAAAATTGGTTTTTTCACTTTTATTTTTAGGCATCTGCCATCTACTATAATATATACTATAAACCATCCTTTTCTAAATCAAGACTATTTTTATTACGTTTTCTATTTCCTGAAGCTGGACCTTCAAAATTACTCATAATTTCTGATTTGGTCGAAGTTATGACAAAAACAACATAAAACGGTCGCATGTGGAGGCAGTCTTCTTAGTATATTTAGCCATGCATCATGCATCGTGTGAATCGTTATGAAACACTGACCGATTTTCTCCTTGATTATCTCCGAAAAATTCAAGCGAGACTTGTCAACGAAAAGTTTTGGGCTGGAAACCTGCCAGATGCCAGCTAAAGAGTTCGATTTGCTGTCCAATATCTTTATTTATTAAATATCGCCCCACTACACAGTGGTTTAAAACTCGAAAAACGTGATCATGGGCTTTTTGAAAGCCTAATTGTCAAAATAGCTTTATGGTATGTTCTTCAATGTTTCGTCATTTTAAAATGCGCTTATTTTATCGTAAATTTTTTCCCGAACAATTCACCTATAAGTGAGATAATTTTTCTATTTTTTGTAGTTATGATTTTATTACTATGACGTCTTCAGAAAAGTTATAGATCATCAAATTTTAAGAAACTTTGTTGAAGACGTTAAAGCTCTATCTTTTGAAACAACATGTTTAAAAATTATTTTTTCAAAAACTAACCTCAAAAAACGAAAAATTCGTATAACTTATTTCGAAGCGAGTTTTGAGACACACTTTGTATGAGAGAGTTGTGACAATTGTAAAACTACACAACTTCATTGAAGGTGCACATTAGAAAGTGTAATCTTTCAACTTTCATGGACGTATAGTTTGATTTGTATGCATGAGGTTTAACTACTAAAATAATTTTACTTAAAGATGGTAGATTGGCAAATTTCAGCATTTTTCACACAAAAATAGAGATAGATAGAGCTTTGACGTCTACAACAAAATTTCTTAAAATTTGATGATCTACAACTTTTCTGAAGACGTCATAGTGGTAAAATGATAAATACAAAAAATAGAAAAAATATCTCACTTATAGGTGAATTGATCAGGAAAAAAATTACAATAAAATATGCGAATTTTAAAATGATGAATCATTGTAGAACATATTATAGAGCTATTTTGACAATTAGGCCTTCAAAAAGCACATGATCACATTTTTCGAGTTTTAAACCACTCTGCACTAGTCCAAATATTTTGCGCACGATTTGACTTCCGTTTTATTTTATTTTATCAGTTGTCAGCATTTCTACCTTGTCAGCCAGACGAAACAGTCGGAAAAGTTTACCTTTTTTATCACTTCCCCACAATCATCTTCACTGTAATTCAAATTTTAGCTCTCTGTGAGGTCCACTAGGATTCCGTAAACGGTTTACCTTATGAACCTTGGTCGAATAGTTGATTTCCAGCTGTTTTTGGGTCTTCAACCGGGATTTTCCTGGTTTTTTCCTCGATCATGTCTTTATAAACTTCAGGTTATTCTAGAATTTCGATTTGGGAGTATTTGAAGACAGAATTAAATAAAATCTTTTCTAATATTAGAAGCACTTTAAAGAATGGCCGATTTCATTCAGCAACAACAAGAGCTCGAGTAGCGCTTTTACGAACTTGAATCGTATCCCCAAGTCTTTGAGGCGGCAACGGTTTTCATAGCTTGGTAAACGGAACGGTTCATGTGGTAGGACGTACCGCAGGAAGCGCCCCGCTGAATAGCCTCGATTCGTTAAGCTCGGTTCTCGTAGAAAGAGCATCAAACAGCTGGCACGTACTCGTGAGTGGAACTTAACATGCAGAAATACTTTTTTTTAAGGCAGTACATTATTTTAAAGTCTTAGGCCATGGGAATTAGGAATCCAAGGTTTCTAGAAGCCTTGTCGACAACATAGTTCATGTGAGTCTCGAACTCCAGCCGTTGATCGAGGATAACGCCAAAATTGTTAGTATCGCAAATTATGATGATAGTTGATGACTGCTTCATCTACTGCCTCACTAGAGTTGACGCTGTGATTACTGGTAACGAAGCGGGATTTTGACTCGACGACCAGATCTGGTTGTTGTAGATGAAGCTGCATCGTCTCTATACTGGGAGTTATTCGATTCATCCTGGGCAATGTAAGCTGCTTTGAGGCGATCCACTGATAATTATGTTGATTGCTTTCCCATTGACTAAGATGATAAAGTACTTGTTGTTCCGTTTGGTAACCTCATGTAGACCATTATAAGGGCGAGAAAGAGACGGTCAAATTGAATCGTTTCTCACAAATACAAATTCGCTGTTGTTGAGGTCGGAATGAACAAATACGCTGTGGTTTCCATGCCAAGAGGTGTTCGGTAGATGTATGTATCACATAGTCGCAGGCAATGTTTTGAGAACCTCAGGTTGACTTCTGTCACTGGGAAGCTCCGAAGAGTTCAAACGGATTCCGGAGCGTAATACCATAGACCATTTTGACTGGCGACGATTTCAAATCTTCCTTGTGCGTCGTTCATATCCCAAGTGAGTTATCGGAAGACTTTCCGTCAAACGGTCAGTTCTGTGGTACAGGATAGCTGCTTTAAGTGTGCGATGCCACCGTTGAATCAATCCATTAGATTGAGGATGTGATACGAAGATGGTTCACTTTTACACGAACCGCTCTGTGATCATCTTGGCCGTAGCTCGTGTTCCCGGATAAGAAAGATTGTGTGTTGCTTGCAAAACTTTCTTGCGAAACTTTTGAGTTACAAATGGTCTATCACGACCGGTTGAGCAGTGACACAACAGTTTTTTTGTGCTGCCTAAAACGATACAAGGTTTTAAATACATATAAAGGTTACAAGGTTTTAAATGCATTTCTGAATCGGTTTTATCCATCGCAAGAGCATCAACATCAATCGATATAACGTCAATCGCATCAAGTCTCGAAAAGTAAATCTGCCGTTACTTTCTTCCTATCATCTACATGACATCAGTAATCAGTAGTAATTTGCTCGATAAAATCCAGTTGTCGAGCTTGACGATTCGTTGCCTTATCCAGTTTTTGGTTGAAGGCCAAGGTAATTGCAATGTGATCCGTATAGATGAGTCATTGTCGTCCTTCCAACATGAACTTAAAATGTCGAACCGTCATGTAGATGGCAACGAGTTCCCGGTCATATGTACAGTATGACCGAAAAAAAATGCGAAAATTTTTAGGAGTTTTGGGTTGTTTTTGACGATTTTTTAGGACATGTTTTGCGTGTATTAGCTCTAACCTTCATTTGTCAAATGATGTAAACAATGCAGTAGTACAGTATACGCAGTTTGCTCTCGCCCAAGAATCTCCCAAGCACACTACGACGGCTGTAGGATGCCATCTAGCAACTGTTTACCACGTTAAACGTTCTCTCCGTGATGGAACAAGTCCAAGTCCAACGATTGGTCAAAGATGACTTGAATGAATCATCTAAGTCAAGAGCAAAGCGCCATTTAATTTAATTTGAAGAAGAACCAGTTGATCGTGGTGTTCTCAGACGAGAAACTTTTTTCAGTTGATCCGGTGTCCAGTTCACATACGGATCGATATATTTCACTCCTGAAAGCTAATCATGTTCCAGAGAATGTGAAATTCTAGTTTACTACCAAGCATCTCAACGGGGTCATGGTATTTGGAGCTGTTGCTTCGAATGAATTTAGGATGCCTTCTGCTTTCACAAAAGCTGAGTAAAAGTTATTACTGAAGTGCACATGGACATTTTGAAGAATCAGGTGCTTCCGTGAATTCGGGCAAACTTCAGTTAACCCGAGAACTTAGTTTTCCAACTAGATGGAGGCCATACCATACCTCGAAACGGGCCCAAACCTGGCTGGAGGAGAATATGAAGTTTTAACTGAAGAATCATCGGCCTCCGAGGACTCCGGATTTGAACCCCCTCGACTCTTTGGTATGAGCGTATGTTCAAGCATATGTTAATTTTTGGAAGCTTTCATCTCTGAAGAGTGGGCTTAAATGTCAGAGGCTTGCATTGCAAAAGTTTGGGCATACTGGCCATACTGTACTGTATCGTTGTTGGGTTTTGTCAAACTTTTTGGAGAAAAAATACAAAGGCTGCAGTGCTCCGAACACGACTTTAAATTTTAGCAAATGTGCTTCCAGCGTGAATATTTCAAACATTTTATATTCATGGAAACGTATGGTACTGTTGTCCACGTTTTTTCCCTCATATGTTCCAGTTGTCTCAGCGTCCAATACTGCACAGTGGGCCCGGCTGAGTTCAGATGAGTAGTAAATGTACTTTTACTACTCACCGGAAGGCTGATAAGTTCTGCCTGTGTATGTAACATAAGCATAAGCATACCGTTGGTAATGATGGCGCTATTGGAATAGAAAATGCGCACACAGGAGCCTCTTATTCGGGAATGATGAGCTAGATGTCACCTCTGGGGAATAAAATTTTCTTTCATTTGCATATAGAGTTACATCAGTTCATCAGTGGTAAGACCGCAGAGAACAGACGTACAAGCAAGCACACGAAACTTGTGTAAAAATCCCAACACCCTTTTTTAACCAATTTTTGTTTTTTGGCTGGGTCACCAGATGTCTCCAAAAACACCAAAGAGAACTGTCAAAACAAAGCTGACTAAGTTTCAGTCAGTTTTCTATAGGTCGTATGAGCTGCTTAGCATGCTTTAAGAAAACCGCTGTTGAAGTTTCGTATCGTAATACGTTCATCATGTTGCATGAAAAAAATAATCATAAAAGTTATAATAATTTTCCTTCAAATTTGTTAGAAATACAATGTTTAAAACAGCTGGATGCTAAGTGATATGTGAAATAAACCCGGTTCGAGATGCCTAGCATCAGTACTGCTGGATGAGACTGATCGTCAAGAATGTTCTTATATTTGGCTGGACATAGGTGATGCATTTTATAATATAAATTACTACTCTAGAAGTGCGAAAACTTATACCAAAGCTGTAAGTTATCTTAATTGTCATAGTATAGTAGTGCAAAAATAAAGAAAGTGATGTTAATAGTTATAAGTAATTCGGATTTCATTTATTTAGCAATAAATTAAAGCCGTCCATTTTACTGAGACATTGGATTGACTTTTTGTGAGTTCATATACCTTTTTGAAAACTGGGCTCTGTTGATTTGTAACTTATGAACGGCGCAATAGATGGCACTGTTTGTAGTCAATTTCTAACGTATTTTTTTGGTGATAGCATTTGAAATTTTACACACTTTTTTACGATTTTTTTGTTCGAGCTTGTACGTCTGTTCTCTGTGGTAAGGCCGATCCGGGATTGTTTGCTATTCAGTGCGCGGTAGCCACCGCATCGCACGAACCATCGGCTTTTCTAATAATATGCAGAGGGCTAGATCAGTTGCTGCTAGATGAGCTATAGATGCCGCACTTCATCAGCAGCTCGAACTCAGCTCGAGTGACGGCTAATTTGTCAAAATCCCGAGAAAAAGAAAAAAAGGTAATTTGTCGGATGGTAGCCATCTCGACCGAGCAAAACCGGCTGACCTGTCGTTTCTATACTATGAAATATAGAAGATTTCACCCACGGTTTTAGGCGGTGCGATTCGCGTTATCGATGGAATTTCTGCGAGCAATTCGGTCTAAGATGAAAAGGATTTTATAGATTTTACATGACTCAAGCTGAACTGTATTATCGATTGATCGTTTTCGCTTAAGATCAATCGATAAATTGAAGTGGCATATAAAATCTGCTCCTATTATTCCTGACGTCACGTCTGCTATCAGGAAATTCCAAAGAGACTCTTGTCGAAGGCCAAGAAGGCTTCTCCAGAGACTTTGATCGTTGATCTGTTTGCGGCAAAAAGTTGTAGTGTTGTTGGTTTAAGGTCGGCTGATTTAAAATCTTTCGGTTTAACGGAAATACCAGCCAACGTATCGATTAAAAACTTCATATTTGAGGAGGTGTCTGAAATTTTTCACCGTAAGATTTTGACTGTGTCTGGAGTATCATCACAGGTTGACACAGCATCAGCCTGATAACGTCATTGATTAGACACTCTAGAAAACGAGCACGGTTTCTGATACTACTGCCTGGATACATGGTGGTATTCTCGTGGCCCAGAGATCGAGAAGAATTGATTCCGAAAATGCAGTTCCTACAGTTCGCCGCATGTCATTAAATAGTTGACTGGACCTCAGGTCTCCGAGCAGCAGAGTTTGTCGTCGTCCGAATTGATAATTTCGTTAACAACTCGTAGGTTAAACTACCTACGTTATTAAATAGCATAGCATTTTACACACATCTTGCATTGGCTGACACATAAAGTACAATTTAATCATTAAAACAAACACAAGATGCAAAAACGAGTATCTGGATTCAATATTCGTTTCAAGTGTTGGTTTTAAAAATAAGTGCAGTACAGTAATGCACACCGTGACAAGTTAACGTAATCAGAATGGGGATGATCTGATACGGCAAAATAAACTTTTCAGGTACAGAGAACTCATACGACCCAGGGTGCTGTATTCAGATAGGAAGGGTAAGGGATATTTTTTAATGGGAAATTCTACTCGGCAAATAGGACTGTTAAAATGAGTAAAAGCATAAAATATTCCAAAAAGAAACGATCTCACCAAAGTCCATTAAATGGTATAGAAGGTTTAGACCAGAGCTGTCTCCCAATTCTTCCTGAATGGATTCAACTTAAAAGGGTTGTAACCAATTTATTTTTATTTACATAGTATTCCGTCTCACGACATAACTTGACGAACATAATTCCTAAAATTCACTCGGTCTATGGCAACCGTTCTCCAATTCCTCGGGCACCCCACGTTCGCCAGATCACGCTCCACTTGGTCTAACCACCTCGCTCGTTGTGCCCCCGCTCGTCTTGTTCCTACCGGATTCGTAGCGAACACCTGTTTTGCAGGACAGTCATCCGGCATTCTCGCAACATGTCCCGCCCAGCGTATCCGGCCAGCCTTCACCACCTTCTGGATACTGGGTTCGCCGTAGAGTCGCGCGAGCTCGTGAGTTGTAACCAAACATTTTTTTAAATATCTTTTGCCTACAAGCAACGCGCATCGCAGCAATCGTAAAAAGAACCGCATTTTTTCGCCCATCGCGAACTTTTCCCTTTTTATCTTGCTGTGGTCTAAAACTTTAGCTGCGCCACTGCATTACTGTTTTTTTTTTCAAATGTCACAGATGTCTTTTAAAACAATTCTTGTTGACTGAGCACATTCTTATATCGGGAAATACGCTTGAAAATCAATTGTTTAAGTCGGCATTGCGTGTGCGAAAATCGGATCACACCGATAGTCATTTTTCTTCCCTTTCTAGCAATTTTTTTTTTAATCGCAATTAATATATCCCGGGAAGCTGCGTTCCAAACTTCATATATCATTACACTTTACATCAACGTTATCCTTTGCAATTTTATGCACAAATATACAATTTTTTGGCTATTTAAACTTTTATTTTGGTAAATTTTCACGGAGCACGAAAAAATTACGTCCGATGTCCAAAATTCATGGCCAACTTCCATCTAAACCGTTCATAATTGTATAGAAATTGGAAGCACGCGCACTGTCACTTCGACTTCGAACTTCCATAACTTTTTACTCTGATGATATTTTAAGATCAAATTTTCTGCGTTAGTTAGGTCAACTATCACACTATTATACCACAAAGTTTGAGCTTTCTGGAGTTTGTATGGTCTGAGATACAGTAATTCTACGAAAATTGGACTTTTTGGACTTTTCTCATTCAAACTGCAATATCTCAGAAACTACGCAACGTTATTTATTGAAATTTTGCAGAGTGATTGTTGAAATACAAAGTTAGCATGTCTGAAGTTTTTGAAAAGTTCAATCGATGAGATCAAAAGTTACGGGAGGAACAATTTTTCAGGCATGAACCTAGAAATGCGATTTCTATATTATTTTGGACGATTCATGAGAACAAAATCGTTCCCATCCATATATCAGTCAAAAAATGTCTGGTAAAAGAAATGAAGAAAAGAAAAATTGAAATAAATGATCTATTTGTGTTTTGAAATCAGAATCTCGCGATATTGTTTTGATTTTTTGGTTGAAATAGATTTACTGGTTGTTAAACATAAAATTGGACTTTCCTATGGAAACATTCGTCCAAAATTCTATAGAAATCGCATTTCTAGGTTCATGCCTGAAATATTGTACCTCGCATAACTTTTGATCGCATTGATCAAACTTTTCAAAAACTTCAGACATGATAGCTTTGTATTTCAACAATCACTCTGCAAAATTTGAACAAAATATGTAGCGTAGTTTCTGAGATATTGCAGTTTGAATAAGAAAAGTCCAAAAAGTCCGATTTTCATAGAATTCCTGTATCTCAGGCCACACAAACTCCAGAAAGCTCCAATTTTGTGACATAGTCGTGTGATAGTTGATCTATCTTTTGCAGAAAATTTGATCAAAATATATCATCAGAGTAAAAAGTTAC
The DNA here is from genome assembly GCF_029784155.1 of Uranotaenia lowii. Lineage (NCBI taxonomy): Eukaryota > Metazoa > Arthropoda > Insecta > Diptera > Culicidae > Uranotaenia > Uranotaenia lowii. The sequence goes on from NC_073693.1 coordinate 330,302,062, forward strand.
GGAAGTTCAAAGTCGAAGTGACAGTGCGCGTGCTTCCAATTTCTATACAATTATGAACGATATCGAATATCGAAAATATTCGGAAAAACGCGCTTAAAAACATACGGGGTCACCAATATAGCATGCACTATTCAAATACCAATTGAAAATGCATTGACTGTTAAGTGGTCAAAACTTCATCTCATCTCATTTTGGTTTAAAAGGCTATCCATAATTAATTGCAAACAATAGGTTTTATTAGTATGTGCAATTCACCACGGATGCAGCTATCATCGAGTCCCGCAAGTAATGAGGATAGTTGATGGCTGCTACATAACAATTGTCACCGTACAGATTGATGGCTGTAAAATAATAATTGAATCTCATTACCCTGACTTTGAAGATGATAAAAGTCAGGGCTCTTCACCCTGACTTTGAAGATGATAAAAGTCATCGTAAACGACACGTTTCCTAATTTATCACCTCAATTTTGACTGACATTCGTTGCCTAGAGCCGTTATTATCGAAAATTCCCACTTTCAAAAGAATCTCGAATCTCCATTCGTTACCCAACTACAATCTTGAGTGTTGTTACTATCATTCTACGGATACCTGCGGCCAACTTGGAAACTATTCCACCCACAACACCGACTTCTTATCAGCCGATATGAAAAATTCCACAACTTTTGGATTAGATCGGCAAACATTGGCCTAGCCGAGTTTATTTATGACTAGCTACAAAAGGCCCGAGAAAGAAGCAGGTCGTTCTGATATTGCTTGATTGGAATTTAATCTTTCACCCAATGAGGCGACACGTAGAAATTTTTTTGATTATAAATGTTATAGCTATTACTTTTTAGGGGTTAGTTATTTCATATCGGTAGTTCTTTCGGCTTATGTTTTTTTTCAATTTTGGTGAGGCTTACCAATTATGTTTGACTCGAATTTTCCGAATAAACCAGTTATTTTTCCTACGTGTCTTTCCATAAAAATCGGTGATAATTACCACCCCTGTCTTGGGCGAAACAAACGTTGAACGATTATTTTTTTCGTTGTAGTATCAATATTGTGCTAAGCAGGGCCTCTTAATTGTGTTTGCTCGAGGTTCGGTAAGGTGCAAGTTGTAAAATTGCTCATCAAGGTATTGCTTGCTTGCTTGCTTGCTCACTTGCTAGTTGGTATTGCTCAGGCTCGTGTTTTTCCTCTAAGGCGCACATTCTCTAGATTGCGATAAACACTGATAAGGAACAAGAGCGCAAAAAAAAAACCCCGGGCCGCACCGATAAGGTTGCAGACACTTTCTTCGGCAAGTAAAATCGTGTGTTTGCGGCAAAAACGACGGCGGTCCGGGTATCATCAGCGAATCAATTCTGTTTTATTATTTTTATCGGATATCCTACATATAAAAGTCGGTTTTCAAGATTGGTCCAAACATTTCGACAAAAATTTCATATCAATTTCACTCTCTTTACTTTCAGGTGAAGGCTAACGGTTTCAACTAACGGTGTAACTATGTGAGCAACATCAATTTGTGTAGCAGTTGGATTTTCCCGGATTCTTACAGCAACGCCCCTTCGCCACTGACTGGAAAATACCCACTTCACCACCATCACTGCAAATCGAAAGCTTCCTTAGCCCTGCAAAATGAACGGCCTGTCTACGCTGAACCGATTGCTGGGCAAAAAGAATAAAGATGGTAAGTTTTTTTTTCGATAAAAAAAAACTAAATGCGAAAAACTCAAACTGTTTCTAGACTTGAGAAGTGAGACGTAGCACATCAAAAGTGAGACGTGAAACATGAAACGTGAGATACTTTCGTGAGTCTTCATGTGTAATGTTCCATTACTCATGTCTCATGACTTCAGACTTCAACTCACGTATCATGTCTCAAGTCGCATAAAACAAGTTTGACTTAAAGAAATTACAAAAATTACGAAACTGACAAAAATGACAAAAATGGCAAAAATGACAAAAATGACAAAAATGACCAAAATGACAAAAATGACAAAATTGACAAAATTGACAAAAATGACAAAAATGACAAAATTGACCAAGATGACAAAAATGACAAAAATGACAAAAATGACAAAAATGACAAAAATGACAAAAATGACAAAAATGACAAAAATGACAAAAATGACAAAAATGACAAAAATGACAAAAATGACAAAAATGACAAAAATGACAAAAATGACAAAAATGACAAAAATGACAAAAATGACAAAAATGACAAAAATGACAAAAATGACAAAAATGACAAAAATGACAAAAAATGACAAAATGACAAAAATGACAAAAATGACAAAAATGACAAAAATGACAAAATGACAAAAATGACAAAAATGACAAAAATGAAAAAAAATGACAAAAATGACAAAAATAACAAAAATGACAAAATTGACAAAAATGTTAAAAATGACAAAAATGACAAAAATGACAAAAATGACAAAATTGACAGAAATGAAAAAAATGACAAAAAAGGCAAAAATGACAAAAATGACGAAAATGACAAAAAAGACAAAAATGACAAAAATGACAAAAATGACAAAAATGACAAAAATGACAAAAATGACAAAAATGACAAAAATGACAAAAATGACAAAAATGACAAAAATGACAAAAATGACAAAAATGACAAAAATGACAAAAATGACAAAAATGACAAAATGACAAAAATGACAAAAATGACAAAAATGACAAAAATGACAAAAATGACAAAAATGACAAAAATGACAAAAATGACAAAAATGACAAAAATGACAAAAATGACAAAAATGACAAAAATGACAAAAATGACAAAAATGACAAAAATGACAAAAATGACAAAAATGACAAAAATGACAAAAATGACAAAAATGACAAAAATGACAAAATGACAAAAATGACAAAAATGACAAAAATGACAAAAATGACAAAAATGACAAAAATGACAAAAATGACAAAAATGACAAAAATGACAAAAATGACAAAAATAACAAAAATGACAAAAATGACAAAAATGACAAAAATGACAAAAATGATAAAAATGACAAAAATGACAAAAATGACAAAAATGGCAAAAATGCCGAAAATGACAACGATGACTAAAATGACAAAAAGTATTGAAAAATGACAAAAATGACAAAAATGACAAAAATGACAAAAAATGACAAAATGACAAAAATGACAAAAATGACAAAAATGACAAAATGACAAAAATGACAAAAATGACAAAAATGAAAAAAAATGACAAAAATGACAAAAATAACAAAAATGACAAAATTGACAAAAATGTTAAAAATGACAAAAATGACAAAAATGACAAAAATGACAAAATTGACAGAAATGAAAAAAATGACAAAAAAGGCAAAAATGACAAAAATGACAAAAATGACAAAAAAGACAAAAATGACAAAAATGACAAAAATGACAAAAATGACAAAAATGACAAAAATGACAAAAATGACAAAAATGACAAAAATGACAAAAATGACAAAAATGACAAAAATGACAAAAATGACAAAAATGACAAAAATGACAAAAATGACAAAAATGACAAAAATGACAAAAATGACAAAAATGACAAAAATGACAAAAATGACAAAAATGACAAAAATGACAAAAATGACAAAAATGACAAAAATAACAAAAATGACAAAAATGACAAAAATGACAAAAATGATAAAAATGACAAAAATGACAAAAATGACAAAAATGGCAAAAATGCCGAAAATGACAACGATGACTAAAATGACAAAAAGTATTGAAAAATGACAAAAATGACAAAAATGACAAAAATGACAAAAATGACAAAAATGATAAAAATGACAAAAATTACAAAAATGAAAAAAAACGACAAAAATGACAAAAATGACAAAAATGACAAAAAAGACAAAAATGACAAAAATGACAAAAATGACAAAAATGACAAAAATGACAAAAATGACAAAAATGACAAAAATGACAAAAATGACAAAAATGACAAAAATGACAAAAATGACAAAAATGACAAAAATGACAAAAATGACAAAAATGACAAAAATGACAAAAATGACAAAAATGACAAAAATGACAAAAATGACAAAAATGACAAAAATGACAAAAATGACAAAAATGACAAAAATGACAAAAATGACAAAAATGATAAAAATGACAAAAATGACAAAAATGACAAAAATGACAAAAATGACAAAAATGACAAAAATGACAAAAATGACAAAAATGACAAAAATGACAAAAATGACAAAAATGACAAAAATGACAAAAATGACAAAAATGACAAAAATGACAAAAATGACAAAAATGACAAAAATAACAAAAATGACAAAAATGACAAAAATGACAAAAATGACAAAAATGACAAAAATGACAAAAATGACAAAAATGACAAAAATGACAAAAATGACAAAAATGACAAAAATGACAAAAATGACAAAAATGACAAAAATGACAAAAATGACAAAAATGACAAAAATGACAAAAATGACAAAATTGACCAAGATGACAAAAATGACAAAAATGACAAAAATGACAAAAATGACAAAAATGACAAAAATGACAAAAATGAAAAAAATGACAAAAATGACAAAAATGACAAAAATGACAAAAATGACAAAAATGACAAAAATGGCAAAAATGTCGAAAATTGCAAAAATGACAACGATGACTAAAATGACAAAAAGTATTAAAAAATGACAAAAATGACAAAAATGACAAAAATGACAAAAATGACAAAAATGACAAAAATGACAAAAATGACAAAAATGACAAAAATGACAAAAATGACAAAAATGACAAAAATGACAAAAATGACAAAAATGACAAAAATGACAAAAATGACAAAAATGACAAAAATGACAAAAATGACAAAAATGACAAAAATGACAAAAATGACAAAAATGACAAAAATGACAAAAATGACAAAAATGACAAAAATGACAAAAATGACAAAAATGACAAAAATGACAAAAATGACAAAAATGACAAAAATGACAAAAATGACAAAAATGACAAAAATAACAAAAATGACAAAAATGACAAAAATGACAAAAATGACAAAAATGACAAAAATGACAAAAATGACAAAAATGACAAAAATGACAAAAATGACAAAAATGATAAAAATGACAAAAACGAAAAAAATGACAAAAATGACAAAAATGACAAAAATGACAAAAATGACAAAAATGACAAAATGACAAAAATGACAAAAATGACAAAAATGAAAAAAAATGACAAAAATGACAAAAATAACAAAAATGACAAAATTGACAAAAATGTTAAAAATGACAAAAATGACAAAAATGACAAAAATGACAAAAATGACAAAAATGACAAAATTGACAGAAATGAAAAAAATGACAAAAAAGGCAAAAATGACAAAAATGACAAAAATGACAAAAAAGACAAAAATGACAAAAATGACAAAAATGACAAAAATGACAAAAATGACAAAAATGACAAAAATGACAAAAATGACAAAAATGACAAAAATGACAAAAATGACAAAAATGACAAAAATGACAAAAATGACAAAAATGACAAAAATGACAAAAATGACAAAAATGACAAAAATGACAAAAATGACAAAAATGACAAAAATGACAAAAATGACAAAAATGACAAAAATGACAAAAATGACAAAAATGACAAAAATGACAAAAATGACAAAAATGACAAAAATGACAAAAATGACAAAAATGACAAAAATGACAAAAATGACAAAAATGACAAAAATGACAAAAATGACAAAAATGACAAAAATGACAAAAATGACAAAAATGACAAAAATGACAAAAATGACAAAAATGACAAAAATGACAAAAATGACAAAAATGACAAAAATGACAAAAATGACAAAAATGACAAAAATGACAAAAATGACAAAAATGACAAAAATGACAAAAATGACAAAAATGACAAAAATGACAAAAATGACAAAAATGACAAAAATGACAAAAATGACAAAAATGATAAAAATGACAAAAATGACAAAAATGACAAAAATGGCAAAAATGCCGAAAATGACAACGATGACTAAAATGACAAAAAGTATTGAAAAATGACAAAAATGACAAAAATGACAAAAATGACAAAAATGACAAAAATGATAAAAATGACAAAAATTACAAAAATGAAAAAAAACGACAAAAATGACAAAAATGACAAAAATGACAAAAAAGACAAAAATGACAAAAATGACAAAAATGACAAAAATGACAAAAATGACAAAAATGACAAAAATGACAAAAATGACAAAAATGACAAAAATGACAAAAATGACAAAAATGACAAAAATGACAAAAATGACAAAAATGACAAAAATGACAAAAATGACAAAAATGACAAAAATGACAAAAATGACAAAAATGACAAAAATGACAAAAATGACAAAAATGACAAAAATGACAAAAATGACAAAAATGACAAAAATGACAAAAATGACAAAAATGACAAAAATGACAAAAATGACAAAAATGACAAAAATGACAAAAATGACAAAAATGACAAAAATGACAAAAATGACAAAAATGACAAAAATGACAAAAATGACAAAAATGACAAAAATGACAAAAATGACAAAAATGACAAAAATGACAAAAATGACAAAAATGACAAAAATGACAAAAATGACAAAAATGACAAAAATGACAAAAATAACAAAAATGACAAAAATGACAAAAATGACAAAAATGACAAAAATGACAAAAATGACAAAAATGACAAAAATGACAAAAATGACAAAAATGACAAAAATGACAAAAATGACAAAAATGACAAAAATGACAAAAATGACAAAAATGACAAAATTGACCAAGATGACAAAAATGACAAAAATGACAAAAATGAAAAAAATGACAAAAATGACAAAAATGACAAAAATGGCAAAAATGTCGAAAATTGCAAAAATGACAACGATGACTAAAATGACAAAAAGTATTAAAAAATGACAAAAATGACAAAAATGACAAAAATGACAAAAATGACAAAAATGACAAAAATGACAAAAATGACAAAAATGACAAAAATGACAAAAATGACAAAAATGACAAAAATGACAAAAATGACAAAAATGACAAAAATGACAAAAATGACAAAAATGACAAAAATGACAAAAATGACAAAAATGACAAAAATGACAAAAATGACAAAAATGACAAAAATGACAAAAATGACAAAAATAACAAAAATGACAAAAATGACAAAAATGACAAAAATGACAAAAATGACAAAAATGACAAAAATGATAAAAATGACAAAAACGAAAAAAATGACAAAAATGACAAAAATGACAAAAATGACAAAAATGACAAAAATGACAAAAATGACAAAAATGACAAAAATGACAAAAATGACAAAAATGACAAAAATGACAAAAATGACAAAAATGACAAAAATGACAAAAATGACAAAAATGACAAAAATGACAAAAATGACAAAAATGACAAAAATGACAAAAATGACAAAAATGACAAAAATGACAAAAATGACAAAAATGACAAAAATGACAAAAATGACAAAAATGACAAAAATGACAAAAATGACAGAAATGACAGAAATGACAAAAATGACAGAAATGACAGAAATGACAAAAATGACAAAAATGACAAAAATGACAAAAATGACAAAAATGACAAAAATGACAAAAATGACAAAAATGACAAAAATGACAAAAATGACAAAAATGACAAAAATGACAAAAATGACAAAAATGACAAAAATGACAAAATGACAAAATGACAAAAATGACGAAAATGACAAAAATGACAAAAATGACCAAAATGCAAAAAATGACCAAAAATGACCAAAATGACCAAAATTACAAAAATTACAAAAATGACAAAAATAAAAAAACTGACAAAACTGACAAAACTGACAAAAATGACAAAAATGACAAAAATGACAAAAATGACAAAAATGACAAAAATGACAAAAACGACAAAAATGACAAAAATGACCAAAACGACCAAAATGACCAAAATGACAAAAATGACAAAAATGACCAAAATGACAAAAATGACGAAGGTGACAAAGGTGACAAAAATTACAAAAATGACAAAAATGACAAAAATTACAAAAATTACAAAAATGACAAAATTAACAAAAATGACAAAAATGACAAATTGACGATAATGACAAATTAACGAAAGTGACAAAAATGACAGAAATTTCAAAAATGACAAAAATGACGAAAATGACAAACATTACGAATTGACCAAAATTACAAAAATGACAAAAATTTCAAAAACACCAAAAATGACAAAAATTACATAAATTTCAAAATTAAAACAAATTAAAAAAATCAAAAGTTCAGAATAAAAAATGCTTGTAGGTCCCTTCATTTTTAATTTAAATTGAAATCAAGAATATTATTTTTCATTTTGCTTTTCAGTGCTCGTTTAAAAGCTAGAAAAACATTTCAATTTTTTTGTGATTGTTTTTTTTCGTGTTCTTTTAAACGAACACACACACACATATACACTCAGAAAAATACTATTATGCATGCCATAAGATTCTCTTATTAAGTGGCGCCATTAGAAAAATCATTGAAATTCATAAGATTCTCTTATGACGCGAATGAATTCTGAAGATGAACACCTAATCCAATGAGAGTTTGCAGCTTTTCATAAGAGGCTCTTATGGAAACAGAAAGTCAGTTCTAATTAGAATAATTTAGGATATTTGACGTTGAAAACATTCACTTTATTGTTTTCCCAATTTCTTTTAATAAAATAATGAAGTAGTCATCAGCAGCACAGCAACACCCCGGTTTCAACAAAGTTTTTTTGGCCGCATCCGATTCTTCGAACTTGCGTTTTTTTTCCGGTCAGTATACTGAAAGGTAAACAAAAAAAAATTTTAATTTTACTAGTATATATGGCGTTCACATCAAAAACATTTCAAACTTACCAATTAGAAAGATAACAATGTTAAGGAAAACGAATTACCAACAATAGCGAGTGCTTCGTACCGTTAGACAATAAAAAAATTGATGGAATGAATGAATGTGTTCATTATATTTTCACAATGCCATTTCTCCTATTTTTCATAAGATGTTCATATGAAAACTGAAGGAATTTTATAAGACTCTTATGAAACACAATTTTACACTCTAAAAAGCGGTTCATAAGACGCATCTTATGAAAATTATAATAAGAATTTGCCTGAGTGTAGGATCTCAGTGAAACTTAATGTTTCTTTGAAGAGATCTAAATTGTACTTAACTCTAGGCTTACCCAAGGATATGACGGCTAGCATCCTTCAAATGCTAAAACCATCCGTCCATTTTAAGAGTTGATACTATATGTATGCCGTGACCGAGACTCGATCTCATGACCTCTTGCTTAGAAGACTGAAACATGTTGTTTCCACATAATTCATGCAGAATCTACATAGTTTTTTGTTACCTCTTTATAGGACTGAGGCCTATAAGATCTTAAAATCTCAGCTGGGAAGAATGCTTGAAAAGGTCTTTGTAGGGTTCAGTATGTGGAATCTTGATAACTTGTTTCAAGTGAATTCCACTTTACAATTAAGATACGGATGTTAACTAGTAATTCCATTCTTCTTTTCCAGTTTCCAAATCTACGTCCAACCTTACCCGGTCCACGACCAACCTGGACAGCTCTAGTCAGTACAACAAGATCGTGCCGCTGGCCGCCATGAATAATGCCCCGTTCGAGCAGACGTTCCGGATAACGGTGCTCTTGCCCCGGGAACAGCTGTACGTGGCTCGAGTCGGTGCTAAAACTCGCCTGGCGGTAGTGCTGGATATGATCTGCAACGATAAATTGCTGGACGCATCGAAATTCCTGTTCCGCCATCCAACGGACTTCCATCAGGGGTTCGAGCTGGATCTTACTATAGGAGAAGTTGGATTAAATGAGATTCGATTGATGTCCAAGAAGGAGCTTGAACATCTGCAAAACAATGAGTATCGGCTAAGCACTAGCGACATCTTCCGGCTGCACCAGAAGAACATCCGTGAAAGCTCGGTTTCTTCTTCGGATCTAAGCAGAACTTCGCGCGCGGCGATGAAAACTACTAGTCCCTATAGTTCAACAAATTCGCTCAACTCGATGGATTCATCAGGGCTGAGTTCAAGCTCCCGTGGAGGAATCAACGGCAGTCAGCCACATCCTCCGGTGGCTCCAACCCGGAAAAAACGTCTAGCTCCACGACCTCCGAGTCAAAACTCTATACCCGAGAAGGCACCCCTGGAGTTCAGCAGAGATGATCACATCTTCAAGGAACCGCAGTTGCCACCTTACTCTAAGAAGAACTTCCATGTATCGTCCCCAAATCTGTTCAATCGGGGCCTACAAGCCGTAGACTCGATGAACAACAATAGCATTGAGTACCAACAGCCCAATGGCGAAGAAGTCAACCTCCGGGATCACCACCACCAACATCCGGAAACCGTCGAAGAGATGAACAACATCATCAATACCCAAACGTCGTACAGTACCCTCAAGAACCGGCCCACCTCGATGTACATCATCCGGGAACCACCCACTTCCGAGAAACAGAACCAAGAAAACGGCGAAAACGACCTTCAGCGGACCTCCCTGAATGGAACCAACAGCAACAGTATGCTGGACATTGTCAATCACACCCGCACATCCTCCAACTCGTCCGAGGTGAAAGACCCGCGAGACTTCCAGGAAAGCTTGGACCATCTCCAGCAGCATCAACCGACCCCTCGTCAACGGCTTAACTCGAATGGTAACTTCATGTTTGAGATTTATTTTTGTTGAACCCTCTAACAATTATTTTCCTCTTCCAGCTAGGAAATCCAAAGCTCCGGCCCCGCCTCCGAGGAGTGTCGGAACGAGGTTAACCACAGTCGATACCCGAACCACCAATACCAGCAGCAATAGTTTGACTAATGGTGGACGCAATCATGCTAACAATAATAACCTGGTCCCGGAACCAAAGATTGTACCGACACCATCGCCGAGGGCACCGCTGCGAGGGGCCACAACCGGAAGCACCGACAGCGATACGCTGATTTCGGAAACCGACTCCAACTTCAGCGAGGAACGGAACCAAGGTGAAGCTCAATGCATGACGAATTCTAGTTGATTTTTTTAAAAAAATCTTTAATTTTCAGATACGGTGAATAAGCTAAATGCGGTTAACAGCCTTCATCATCAGCAGCCGACCACCCCACCGATATCATCGGTTCCGTCCCAAAACGTATCCAAAGTAATGCTAAACGTAGATCAGTCGTCCCCGGAACCGACAAGTGCCCCTGCCAGTTTGGTTCAGCAAGATACGGAACCCAAATCGGCCAATGGCGCTTCAACGGTTTCCATCAAGATCGTTAACGACGCTAACAAAACGCCGGTGGAACCACAGCTAAATAACAGCTTCAAACCATCGACTCCAATCGTATCCAAAGTGCACATTGTGCCGGAAGTTGGTAGCAGAAAAACCAACGAAACGGAACCCGACCGGAGACCTTCAAACGGGGGACACAGCTCGGACGAAGATATCAAAATTTATAACATTGAATCCGGAACGGAGCGACGGATTCATGAGAAGAAAGACCAAGTCCGGTCTCCATCGCCGGCGGAAGACGAACAGTGGACCTATACCCTACCGGCTCCACCTAAATTTGCCGATTCGTCCATCAAGTCCGGAGAGTACGACGAAAAGCAGCGCATTTTCGATTTGCAGTCAACCTTTGTGGACAACACCACGATCGTTACTGATCAAATGACGTTTATTTCGGATGAAACGGAAGCCATCCGCCCTGTTCTCCGAGAGAAGGTGCTGATGGATGAAAGCCTCGTGGTCCTAGAGGAAAACGGCAAAAACTGTCCCTCCCCAACAGTGACTTTGAACGAGAGCGATCTTGGCACCGGAAGCAGTCCCAGCGTCACTCCCACCGGAGGAGAAATTTTGATCACATCAGACATGGAAGACGGCTATCGTGGAGGAAGTGACCTACGCGAGTCGATGATTCAAACCCTCGAGAAACGGAGAGAAAAATTAAAAGAAAACGAACTTCAAGAACTGAAGGAAGCCATCGAGAGTGGCGTAAAACCGATAAAGGAAACGAACGGAAACCTTACAAAAAATGAAAGCAATGTTATCAATAGTGCCAAAACGAACGAAGAAATCCTCATCCAGGACAATGCGGTGGTCATCAAGAGGACCAGCATTACCAGCATCAACCGGTCTCAATCGGTACTGGAACCGGCCGGCCAGCGAAGGTTCTCCAACGAGAACCGAAAATCTAGTGAGGTGATCAACGAGCTGGCCGCGGTGATTCGAGACGATAGCTCGCTACGGGGGGTGCTGAGTGGATCCCGAAAACAACAGGATCAACAGGAGGAAATTCCCGGGGTGGGACCGAATAGTTTGAGTAATTTTAAAATCAGTACCTATAGTAATGGGTTTTCGGGCGAGAATAAGGAAAATATTTTGGAGAAGGCTGTACGGACAGAAAAATCGACGGATACGGTAAGTTGTATTTTTTTTTGTTTGTTTCTCATCAACGTTTAGTAATTACAAATTAAAAATATACAATCTAACCTGTTAAATCACGATCTGAAAAGGTAAGAAGATTTTTCATCGCATTCACATGCGAAAGGAAGGATTAGGTTCGAAAATTATCTTTTGTCAACACTCATGCTTTAACTTTCTCTTCTGCTCCTTTCACAACATGGCCAAAACTTTAAAGTGTGCGAGAAGATGAAAGTCCAGTATCTTGAACCTCTTGTTTTTCGCTCCAGAAGCTATGATTTTTGCTGAACTTCTTCCTGAGCAAACACAGGAAAAACTTTCTTTTTTTCGGGATTTTCATTCTCTGGGATGATTTATTCCTGACACAGGAAATGCTACTGAGTTTCTTGAGGTTACTTGACTACTTGGGGTTTCCTCTAATAGTTGGAATTCTTCGTCTGGCTGTCCGTCTCCGGGTCCTGAAACCTCTTCTTAAACTCCCTTGGCAAGCTCCCCTCAAGTATGCCGAATTTATAACATCCACATGGAAAATGCGTTCCTTATCATAGGATGGTGTTTTTCTAGCCTCTTTGACTTTTTTAAAGCCTTGCGCAGCGGTTGATACATCGATCGAGATGATCACATCGAAGTCGTTTATCGTTCCTCTGTAAAAGTCAGTTCACGTCGATAATGACTTCGATACGACGAATATCCACATTTCTGCTCAACACCCACATTCGCAGTCCTACAACTACATCCAACCGGTTGCTCGTCCTGGAGTTGAGAAGGACGACCTTCTTTTGGTTTCTCCGACTTTTTTTATGCCTTCGGTTTTGATCGACGACAGCCTGACCTTCTATTTGCTTCCCAACTCGACGAACTTCCAGTGACTCTTGGTCCGACAATCTTCTAGTCGTATTTGGTCTAACGACCTTTCAGTGGCTCTGGTTTAATCCCTCTCTAATGGCTTTGGCTCGATAACCACCAATGGCTCTGGCTCGACGACCTTCGAAGACTTTCCAGTGGCTCTAGTTCTTTGCCGTCAACTCTATTTGCCACAGAGGTTTCCAACATGATTTATATAAGAAGTGAAACGATATTAAACATTGTAGATTACAGAATATCTGGCAAAACTATTCAGCGAATGGTTCTGACAGAGAACTCATTATTCACTGACGATTTTACCGGAGCTTGAAGTTGCTCAACAATAAGAAATCTTTTTTTTTCACTAAAAACTTTAAACTCAGGAATCGGCACCACTTGGATACTCCAATGGTGGTGGAGTGATCCTTCTTATGTACACAGCTTTTACTACACAGTAGATCTTTCCTCAAATTTGGCGATTCAAACGCTTGATCGGAGGCACTCTACTTGGAAACTCGCCTTTTCTTCCTTTTTTGTGGGCTGGAAATCATAGGGTTTTGGGCCTCAACTCATTCTGGACTCCCGCCTTTAGTGACCCACACTCAAGACTGTTGTTTAATCACGACTCAAATAACTTAATCCCACTCCATGGCGTCATCTATTGAACAAAGCCACACCTATTGCAGTTAATCGTCCTGTATCAAAAAGTTGTCTATTCAGAAAAGGAGACCGGTTATGCGTAGTGGTCACCCTTGACGTGAAGAAGAACGCCTTCAACAGTGTCAGTTTAGCAGCGATTTCGTCGTCGCTCATTCGTATAAGGATTCCGGCATATATCTGTAGGGTGGTGGTGGAGGGTTACTTCCGTAACCGCCAACTACAGTAAATGAACTGCGAGGGACAGGGAGTGTCTTGGCAAGGGGTTTCACTAGGATCGATACTTCGTTCATGACAAACTCCTGAGACTGCGTCTCCCACGGGAGTGAGACTTGTGGGATTTGCAGACGACGTGGCCCAAGAGGTCCAGCTACTCGCCGAAGCGGTCCAGCTACTCGCCACAGTAGCGATTGAGAAGGTGGAAAGTTGGATGCGCTCCAAGAGCTTGCGTCTGTCTCACCACAAGATCGAGATTCAGCACAATCAGTGACGATTGCAGCTGGACCATGCGCAATCGAATCCAAGCGTGCGATCAAGTACCTGGGGGTGATGATCGACGACCGGATGAGCTACGGCGGTCGACTACGGCTGTAAAAGAGAGGCAATGGCGACAACAGTCCTCTCACGGTTCATGTCGAATAAATCGGCGATCCGCTGCAGCAGACGGAGGGTCCTGGCGAGTGTGAACTCGTCCATTTTGCGGTACGGAGCGGAATCCTTGAGCATACAGCGTAATCTGCAGAAGCTCGGCAGCGTGCAGCGGCTGGTGAACCTGCGAGTAATCAGTGCATATCAAACAGTGTCCTCGGTAGCTGCTGATGTTGTGGCGGGGGTCATGTCCATCTCGGTCTTGCTAGAAGAAGATATCTACTGCTATGAGCACAGGCACATGGCCGATGTGTGGAAACATGCCAGAGAGGTTTCAATGTCCAGCTGGCAGCACCAGTCGGACAGCTCGGAACGTGGCCGGTGAACCCATCGCTTGATCCCTAACGTCGGATTCTGGATGGATCGTGGATTTGAGTGTTGTTCAGTGTTCAGTGTGGTGTTCAACTGTCCAAGGTTCGAAGGGGTACGCACTAACAAGCTTGTCGCCTGTGGACTCTATACGACAGCCGACATCATCGTGCGGAGGATGTGTGAGGATGCCAATATTTGGCGCGTGGTCAGCGGTGAGTTCACCCGAGTCAGGACTGCCCTGCAGAGGAGTTGGAACCAGCACTAGTCCATAATCGACGTAGGGTGACTCCTTTACCGGGGAGCATCCGAGATGTGTGCGTCCGAACCTAACAGTAAAGCAGACAAAGATAAGATTTTACCTTCTGAGTATGCCGAGCTGTATGTAGGATATCTCCACCGTTACCGTCGCGGAGTATCCGAGTAGAATGCGCCCGCTGCGACGGAGGCGACGGAGACATGACCTTCTCCGCAGTCGAACTCGTAGGGAGATTGACGCCCCGGAATACTCTCGGATAGAGTGACTTCACGTCGTCGTCGGCGGGTGAGTCACTCTAGTCGGTGTAGGATGACGCCTTTGCCGGGACCTCAAGTCATCAGAGGAGAGGTCATTGGTCTCTAGCAGTGGTCCCGAACAGAGGTGGAGCGCACGATAGTCGTGATAACCAAGCGAGCCTCGAGTTACGAGTAAAGGCCGGACCTCGAGTCGTCAGAGGAGAGGTCCTTAGTCTTGAATCGTAACAAGAGGCAGGGTATATATGTTGGAGTTTGACTTGGAACCGTGTAAGCCGATGACCGCAGAAGCGCGGACTTGTTCTCCCATCACGGGTACAGCCTTGGTTGCAGGTCCGGATGAGAATTAGGTGGACTTTATGGCGTAGGGATACATAGTATCTAGAGTCGACCAATTGCATCCGTGAACCCAGAGTAGCATACTGCAAAGACGTGAATACTGTGGAGACAACTATTAAAAAATTTTAAACCTTGATCCTTGTTGAGTCAATGTACTCTGCGCCCCGACGACGGAATCACAGATGGAAACTGCAGACTACATTTATTTGACAAGGTTATCAAACCGGGTATATCGACACATGCACCCTCCAAACCTTGATCATTCGTCTCGGTAGGGTAGCGAGCCAACGTATCCGAACCGACGGCGATACTTAATGAGCATCCCTGAACAATCAGAAAATGCTTCAGATAGAAGTCCACTAGTTTCTGTTTCTTTCTCAGGATGTCTCCATTGCTGACTACCGAAACATCTCTAGCGTATTTCAACACGTTTGGCATGTTCGTGTTACTAAGAGATAGACGTCCTACTCTAGCCAAACATGATGGTAATGACATCGGCCGTCACTCTAGGCTGCTGATGTTTTGTCTACTTCTTAACAACGCGAACTTCCTGCAGATTATACTGCTTATTCAGGGCCTGTCTGCGGCATTCGATCACCGAGATGTCCGAGATGTTAAGTCGTCTGCACTGCATAAACGCTTCCCTCCTCTTTGGTCATCCTGGCTCTATTCGATATCTCTATGATAGTAAACCGTAAACCGTAAACCGTGCTGTCTGCCTTCACCTTCGATGTATTATTATTATTATTATTATTTATTATCAAATCAACAGATCATATATTGATCCAAATGATATTTAAAAATTAGGAGACTAACTACAAATACAAATCTACACTGAACTTAGAACACTAAGAATTCTTCTTCGGAATACAATCTTCGAAACGTCAAAATCGAAATGTTCTGAGAAGCGGTTAAAAGTCTTGATGACGCCAATTATTGCAGAGTTGGCCCCGTAATTGTTTAGTCTAACAGGAACGAAGAGCTGAAGATCCCGATTCGTCAAACTACGAGGTCGGGCGCTAAGTGGAAGAACTTCCAAAAGTGCGGGAGAGTCGATTCTTGATGAAAGCAGATCAGCGACGAAAGAAGCACGAGTGGCGGTCCTGCGGGCTTGCAGCGTGTCGATGTCGATCAGGCGGCAGCGGCTTTCGTAGCTGGGAAGTCGAAAAGGGTCTTGCTAGTTTAAGTGTCGAAGGGCATACCTCAAAAAACGTCGTTGGATGGCTTCGATGCGATCAGAACCGTTTTGATAATATGGGCACCAAACCGCAGAAGCATATTCGAGGTTCGATCGAACCAGACTGCAGTAAAGACTCTTCAGGCAGTAGATGTCCTTAAAGTCCTTCGTCATGCGGAAAAGAAGACCCAGGCTTCTGGAGGCTTTGTCAACGATATAGTTGGTGTGATTCTTAAAATCCAGCCGCGCGTCGAGGATCACACCAAGACCTTTCACGTGTTGAGCTCGAGAGATTTCATCGTTTCCAAGGAAATAAACGGCTGAGAACGAGCGTCGTTTGCGGGAAAATGATATTACTACACATTTATCACGGTTTAAAGGTAGGCGATTGGCATCACACCAGGAGGCGAAGAGGTTAAACTGGTTCTGCAGGAAGTTCACATCCTCGGAGCCATTGATAGAGCAGTACAGTTTCAAGTCGTCGGCATACGCCAATTTTGGTCCGTCGAGGAGTTGCAGCACGTCATTGAAGTAGATTAGGAATACTAACGGCCCTAAATGACTTCCCTGAAGCACGCCTGATGAAGCTGAGAACTGCCTGGAAAAACAGTTACCCGTACGAACTGTCAATTTACGTCCAGTAAGGTAACTGCGGAACCAGCTAATGAGAGATCTACAAAATCCTAAACGCGCGATCTTTCCGACGGCAATATCATGGTTCACCTTGTCGAATGCGGCAGACAGATCGGTATAGATGGCATCATTTGGGATTTCTTTACAAAACTTTCATGCACATACGAGGTAAAGGTTAGTAAGTTAGTTGTAGTTGAGCGTTGAGGCATAAATCCATGCTGGCCGTTGGAGAGGTTGTGCTTGCAGAACATGAAAATGGGATCTAAAACCACCAATTCGAAAAGTTTGGCTATAGCACACAGAGCTGAAATTCCTCGGTAATTATTAACATCTTTCCTATCTCCCTTTTTATGAACCGGGAACATGTAAGCTTCTTTCCACAGTGAGGTGAAGGTGGCCTGGTCAAGCGAAGCTTGGAAGATAAGCCTGATAGGAGTCAGCAAAAAAGGCATAAAACGCTTCAGAAAGTTAGCTGGTATCTCGTCCGGGCCCGTAGAGAAGGAGTTTTTGAGCTTAGTGGCTGCTTTAGACATGGTTGTATCCTCGACTGTAATACCGTTTAAAGAAAAGCCCAGTGGTGAAACACTCCTGATGGCACAATTCAGTTGATCGTCGGTTATTGAAGATGTATCAAAGATGCTCGAAAATTTATTGGCAAAGAGATCGCAGATTCCGGAGTCAGAGTTCGCCATGATGCCATCCAGGAACATGCAGGACGGTGTTCCAGGTTCATTCCGCTGATTCTTGACGTGATTCCAGAAGAATTTTGGGCTAGTCTTGAGGTTTTGCTGAAATCGACTAAAATGGTTTTGATAGCTACGTTGACTGGCTTTTTTAAAGACGGAGTTGAGTTTGCGATATTCTTCCTTGGTATGCGGAGATTTGTGCTTGTTGTAATTTCGAAGGGCACGCATTTTTGTCGCTTTCTGTTGTCGTAAAGCTGTTGTGGCCCATGGAGTCCGAGGATTAGCATTGGCGGTGCATTTCGGCACATGACGGTCGATTACGTAGCTGAGGATGTGCGAGAAAGTTTCGGCTGCAGTATTAGGGTTAGCTAGTTCGAGTTCGGATTCCCAGTCTATAGTGGCCAGTACGCGAGAAATGATATCGAAATCGGCGTTCTTATAGTCCAAGTAGAAGGGTACATCCGCTTTCTGCACCCGCTTCTAGATCACCCTCACTAACACCTAACCAACTGTATCCAGTTGACACGACCGATCTGTCCGCAGAATGGAGCCCACACAATGATCGCTATTTATCAAGCACTTTCGTCCCTCTCTACGGAAGGTTTTGGTATCACCTTGTTTACGTTCAGCCTTTTCTGGGCTTCAAGTAGGACGTGACTTCGGAGGGGTAGTTAGTCGGCTGCACTACTTCTCGGTTCACACGCATTGATGTACCCGAAAATGACCTTGAGGCTCTTCTCCAGGAGCCTTTCTAAGGCCCCGCCACCAACCGGAAACAATCTTGCATACCTTTCCAGTCTCAGTGGGTTGGAGTTCTGTTTTGCGTAACTTTTGGTGAGCGTTCCCTCTCTAGAGCCTTTTTCGGATCTCCGATATACCCTGTTCTCTCAATGGGTATCTATGAGCTTGTAAGCCGTGATAACAAACGGCATCGCTTGTCCTCAACCTCCTTGTAGATGTTGGACTAACTCTTCACTACTGTTACTGGTTCCTTCATGTCGTCTATTACGTTAACCAGTTTATCCGGTACTACAAATCTATGGAGAACTTAAGAGCCTCTCGACCTGCTATGGCCTGTTTCGATTTGGTGTCTACCTCATCGCTAATGTTTGGATAAGCTGTCTAACCACGGAACGCCCCTTTCTAAGGATATCTATATCTGAGTCAGGCTTAATTCTCTATTTTAGCATAATTTAAGCTAACACGCTAAATAATAAACAGCTGAAATGCGCTATTTAAAAAGCTCAATTTTACACAATCGAATTACCACTTCAAATTTATCTAATTCCAGGTGCCTCCGAAACCACCCCAGGACGAAGAGGAAGCGGTCATCATCCGCCGAAAGATATCGGTCGATTCCATCCAGGCCATCCGCAGTGGGCAGCTGCTGAGCAGCGATGAAGAAGAGTCCCTAGCGGCCAACAACCAACAGCAGCAGATGGTCAATGGTGGTGCGATTCGTAATGGATCGGCCGCCCTCGTTGGAGCAGGCCCGGTCAAACGTCGCAGCCTGACTACGGTGCTGAACCGCACTCCCGGTCGAATCAACCGGTCGGATTCGTTCCATTCGACTCGGTCGGACTACATTCAGGCGCTGGCTAGTCCAGCCGGGGGAGGCGGAGTTCCCAGGGAAAATGGGATGCGATTGACTCCGCGGAGTACATCCTATATTTCGTTGATTGGAGCGCAGAGGTTTGAAAATCGATTTGGAGCTGGCTCTAGGCGGAAGTCGACTAGCGAGGTGAGCATCTGTGATTCGCCGTCGCTGCAAAGTTTGGAGGTGATTAAGAATATTCTGAATACATCGCGGAGTAATTTGGTGGCGAATGAAGCTGAGGAGGAACGAGAAGTTTTACCTATGGCGGCCATAAAGAGGAACAGCTTTACGGATATCTCAACTTTGGTACAGTTCAAGAATGAGGTAGCTAGGAGCGCTGTATTGAGAAGGGAAAGCGTAGTCGATACGAAGATTGAGGAAGTTGAAGTTAGAAAAGAGATTGAAGAGGAGAAAGAGAATGTGCAGGATTCAAAGAAAGAATATTTGAAGAAAAATAGTTTTACGGAAAATAGTATAATCAGTAATAAGGTTGAAACTCAGCTGATGACGGATATGTCTCAGGAATCAAAAAGTGACGACGAGAAGCTGCAAAACAAGCAATTTTCGTCTGTTGTCACTAAGAATCCACAAACGACGGTTGTAAGTATAACTACTACAAGCACGACTGTGACCAGCAGTGGAGTTAGTGTTACAGTGAATGCTCAAGATAGCATTGAAAATGATAAGAAGTGGAAGTACCAAGGTCCTCCGACCATCAATCTATCCACTTGGAGTGAACGTCCCAAAATTGACGTGACCATTAAGTCGGATCGGGATTATCGATTCGGAGGAAGCTCTACGCTTCCTCGAGGCTACAGAAACGTCAACAATACCACAAAAATAAGCTTGAACGCAACACCCGCTACTGTCGATGAAAGGGAAGACGGCGTTGATCGTCCAGATTGCGCCCGAGAACACGTGCCATTGAGACGGAGTGAAGTAGAAATCCAAAAACTTCCCTTAGAAATTAACAGGACTGAACCTGTTACGGTCAACAACGACGATCGTCTACCCATTGTAAGGGCTGTTGAATACAAAAAGAACGTCGTACCACCTACTGTTGCACCGAAACCCCTGGAGAAACCATACTTCTACGATACCTTCTCACGGAATCCAGGGACGCCAGCAAACACAACAGCTACCATTAATCGACTTAGTATGGGTTATCAAAAATTCCAACCCGTGGTTCGTGGATTCAAATCAATAGATGAACCTTCAGCTCCACGACCTGTATCAATGATCGAATCTACCAATATTTCAACGACCATTTTAAAACCCGCGCCTCCAAAGGCACCAGAAAAGCCAGAACAAACCAACTCCAACCCGGGATTCCCATTCGGTCAGAACACGCTTAGGCGAACTGGCTTAAAAGATAAAATCCTCTCTCCGGAGCCACAACCGGAACCAAAAATATCTGCTATTCAAGAACCCCCCATAGTAGCACTCAAAGCCAAAAACAATACCACAGCATCCATTCCTCCCCCGCCACCCCCGAAACTGACCACTCCCGTCGTCCGAGGTGCCATTGTAAAAAAGCAGCTTCCCCCGGCGGCACAAACGGTTGATCCTCGATCCGCCCTGCTTGATGCCATCCGTGGCTTCAACAAGAGCAAACTTCGCAAGGATCCATCTATCGAAGAGCAACCCTCACACTAAAGTAAACACCCTTACTTTCTTTCGATACTTCCGACAACTTCTCCGCCTATCTGCTGTGTAGTTAGTTGTTATTAATTTATTGTTTCTGTTGTATTCTTTTTGTTGTACTAAAATTTTTGTATGATTTTAACTATGTTTTAATAATTTTCTACCTTATTAGCACCGAATACTGAATCAAGATTGTAACTTTTTTAATCGAAAACAATAACGGTAACGCCAAAGGTAAGTGGGATTTGTCTGCGGATACGAATAATCGTGACCAGTCATACAAACATTAATATCGAGCGGTTTCGGGCAACTGATTTTATAGCATCAAACGGATATTTTTAACCAAAACGGTGCCTTTTCCTTAAAAGGTACTCCAATCTGTCTAACAGATTTTAACAAACACACACAAATAAGACTAAAAATCGTTTGAAGACTCGTTCAAATAACCCGCAAAACATGCTGCACTGTTTTTTCCGAAATTTAAAAGTCTTACGGAAACGGCAGCTTGAAAATTATTTTCAGAAAGAACAACTTCACGTACATAGAATTGCACATAGATAAAGACACAAACAGTAAGAGTAAAAGAAACACATTCACACTCGGGTATTAATCGTTAATTCGTTACATTCCACAGAAGCCCAACACGTGGAGCTGTCTTTTTAACTATATTAGATCATTTTAAATCATCTAAACTTCAATCTTTATCCTTACTTCAAAGGTTAGGCTTATTCTTTCGATAAAATCCCCTTCATTTTAAAAAGTTCTTTTAAAAGAAAATCTTAACAACAAACACAATCATTAGTCATTAATGTAAGTCAACTAAAAATATACTAGTACTAAAAATTCATTAAAAAAACAAAATTCCCTTTTCTGTTCTTTTGATTCGTTGAACATACTGGTAATATATACTTATTCTAATCATCAAAAAATCGCGATTGTCGGCCTAAATCAGATGGTACGAAAAGGAAGTAATACACTCCAGAAAAAAGCTGGCATAATTGTACATTTTGTTTCTAGTAGCTACTGTATGAAATAAACTGATATTAATCAAATGTGTTGGTGATGACCTTATTATAGAGAAACTCCGTCTGCTGGTTTTGTTAAAAGAATACTGATTTGTTCAGCTTCATACTTTTAGGCGATTAAAATTCTGTCGACACTCTATGGAGCCACCCTATGATTAAAACCACAAAAGCCGTATATTACCCTAAAAGTGAAATATGAGCTCTTAGTGTTTTTAAATCTTGATTTTTTATCTTCTGGATAGATTTTTCGGATTTTTGTCACAGTTATCTGAGTTTACAGATTAGTTTGTTTTTGTTTCTTACTGTTACTTTTTCTTCCTTTCTTTATTTCTATATTTAAAATAAGATATCTATTAGTAAATTGATAATCAAATTGAGAGAATTCTTTTATTTCTCAGAGGTACCTACATTTATTGTGAAGGTAAGTTCATTCATTGATAATTTTATCAATCAAAGAGTGGCTCCATAGAGTACATCAATTTAACCCGAGCCATAGAGTAAATTAAATCGTCAAACTTTTTTTTGTACAGGATTTTCATCCTCTGGGATGATTTATCTCTAAGCAAATCGGTAATCTTAACACAAATGTAGGTGCTCATCAAGGGTTGTTTACTATATGGAAATAGCATGTGATAGAATGTGCTAGGATTCTTTTGAAAAAACTAGATCATTAATCAAACGACGTATTTATACTCTCAGCAGCTGAATTTTGTTAAATCAATGGTGTTAACACGTTCGTCGCCACGCTCATTTTGGTAGTTTTGCTAGCCGGGCCCAAAAAATTTTTCAGAGAGAGACAGCAAAGAGGGAGAACTCCCATATTTGAAACGTGTGGCGAAGTTGTTGTTTAGGCACGTGTGAAAATGTTGTTTAGGCACTCTCTGGAGCCACTTTTTTTTAACCAAGTCCCTCCAATTTGATTCTTCTTCGAAGAAAATGGTTAATATCATTCTTCAAACTCCTTCAAAACCTGAAAACACTCTTCAAATAAATGTTTTCAAAAATTTTAGAATTTTATTTTCCGATAAAAAGCTTTTCAATGAGCCGTTGTTTTTTTTTTCGTAAAATTCATTTACGGCTTATGTTCTTTCTTTCTTTGATATCTTTTGTTTCTCTAATACTTTCCATCACCTTTAAAAGTTAAAAAAAAAGGTTTAATATTGATAATAATCAGAGGGGTGTAATTGCCAAAACTATCAATGTTAAGTTGAGTACACCAAACGATTCTTCATATCTCAATCTACATCTGGAACAGAACCCAGATTTTTTTTAAAATTTAACCACTTTTTCGATTGAATTAAAACTGCTTGAATTGAAAAATATTAGAAAATTCGAGCACCTTTGGCAGCTTTGAAGTCGTTCGAAGTGCGTTTTTTTCGAAATTATCATTTGGGCGTTTACACCCCTCGGAATTTTTTGCAAGTAGGATATATTTTAGTATTAGTCTATCACCTCATAATCTACTTTGTTAAGTTTTAATAAACACCTATATTTTCTACACAATGATCATTCGATTTGACAGTTGCTCTTGCATTAAGACCTTTCTCGGCATTCAATAGCTTCCGTACCGGTTTAAAAATGCTTTATTTCTATTTATTCTCTGGAGCAAAGCCCTACTAAGGAGGGGAGGGGAATTTCTCCGGCCCCCCGGCTCAGGAAGACTCCTCCTCGGGGAAAATTAAAATTTGAACAACCCTTTAATCATACTACTTTCAGTTCTAAAAACTAGGAAAGAAATTGAAAATTGAAAATTGGAAATAACTGGTAAAGGGGCCCTCTTGAAGTAATATCTCAAATAGTTTCACTCTAATATAAGTTAAGCCTCTAGAGTAAGCATTGCAAAAGTTTTTCCCACATTTTTTAACTGAACATATGAGCAATGTGAGCACCAATTTTTACAATGGCCACAAACATCTGGACATTTGATCTCGAATTTTTTAACATAAAATCCGGAAATTCCAGTGATAATTCTAACAAAAAACCCGATTTAATACACTTGACAGTGGATTGTAGCCTTTCTTACAGCCTGTAAATTATATTTGGATACATGACACAAAATAATAAAAAAATAAAAAGAACAATAAATTATGATCAAAGTACTTCGAGCGCAGTACATCGAAAATGAATAGAAAAACTAAAATTTAAAATTGTTTATAAGACAGTATTTTAAAAAAAATCATAATTTTCAAATAAATATCATAATTTGCAAAATTTGGAGATTTATGATTTTTCTATGAGATTTTTTTAAGTGAATAAAAACTCTGTTTGGAGTCACAGCATGTGGTAACTTTAAAATAAAAGAGCAATAAGAATTAAAAAAAAACACACAATTTAAAAAGAAGCCCAGCTACGTGTTTCAAATAATTTCACGTTTGAGTAACCTCTGAAGTGAAAGAAACGAATATGTTGAAAAATTATTGGGTATAATTACAATTGCTAGAGTAAAATACGATGATCCAACGTAAGGTACAACAATCGGTCAAATTAACTATAATTTTTTTTAATTTTGACAATATTTTAAATTTGGCGAAATGAACAGAATGACACACAACAAAGTTTGAGAAAATATCTCACAAAAAAAAATCACAATTGAAAAAATTACAATGTTGACAAAATCGAAAACATAGACAAAATTTAAAAATGAACAAATTGAGAAAATTTATTAAACTGACATATTCAAATTTCAATAATTTTAAAAATCAAAAAAAAATCAGAAAAGTCAAAATGAAAAAATGGTTGAAAATATCCAAATTGACACATTTGAAAACACCGATTTTGGTTTGAAAATTTATCAAACTGCCAAAATTGACAACATTAATAAAGCTGAAAAAAATTTCAAAGTTGATAAAATTGATCAACTTGAAAAAATTTATAAAACTGACCAAATTTATATTAATGACAAAAGTGACAAAATTGATATAAATGACAAACGTAATTCAATTTTGTCATTTTTGAAATTTTGTCATTTTTTAAATTTTGTCATTTTTTAAATTTTGTCATTTTTGTCATTTTTGTCATTTTTGCCATTCTTGTAATTTTTGTCATTTTTGTAATTTTCGTAATTTTTGTCATTTCTTCTAATTTTTGCCATTTTTGCCATTTTTGTCATTTTTGTCATTTTTGTCATTTTTGTCATTTTTGTCATTTCTGTCATTTTTGTCATTTTTGTCATTTTTGGCATTTTTGTCATTTTTGTCATTTTTGTCATTTTTGCCATTTTTGTCATTCTTGTAATTTTTGTCATTTTTGTAATTTTTGTAATTTTTGTAATTTTTGTCATTTTTTCTAATTTTTGCCATTTTTGTCATTTTTTTCATTTTTGTCATTTTTGTCATTTCTGTCATTTTTGTCATTTTCGTCATTTTTGTCGTTTTTGTCATTTTTGTCATTTTTGACAGTTTTTGTAATTTTTGTCATTTTTGTAATTTTTGCCAATTTTGTCATTTTTTTCATTTTGTCATTTTTGTCATTTTTGTCATTTTTGTCATTTTCGTTATTTTTGTCATTTTTACTTTTGTCATTTTTGTCATTTTTGTCATTTTCGTCATTTTTGGCATTTTTGTCATTTTTGTCATTTTTGTCATTTTTGTCATTTTTGTCATTTTTGTCATTTCTGTCATTTTTGTCATTATTGTCATTTTTGTCATTTTTGTCATTTTTGTCATTTTTGTCATTTTTGTCATTTTTGTCATTTTTGTCATTTTTGTCATTTTTGTCATTTTTGTCATTTTTGTCATTTTTGTCATTTTTGTCATTTTTGTCATTTTTGTCATTTTTGTCATTTTTGTCAATTTTGTCATTTTTGTCATTTTTGTCATTTTTGTCATTTTTGTAATTTTTGTCATTTTTGTCGTTTTTGTCATTTTTGTCATTTTTGTCATTTTTGTCGTTAGTGTCATTTTTGTCATTTTCAACACTTTTGACATTTTTGTCATTTTTAACATTTTTGTCATTTTTGTCATTTTTGGTAATTTTTGTAATTTCTGTCATTTCTGTCATTTTTGTCTGTTTTGTCATTTTTGTCATTTTCAACATTTTTAACATTTGAGTAATTTTTGTTTTTTTTTAACATTTTTGTCTTTCAGTCATTTTTGTAATTTTTGTCATTTTCAGTAATTTTTGTAATTTTTGTCATTTCTGTAATTTTTGTAATTTTTGTCATTTTTGTTATTTTTTGACATTTATGTTATTTTTGTCATTTCCAAAATTTTTGTCATTTTTGTCATTTTGGTCATTTTTGGTTATTTTTGTTATTTTTTTTTTTTTTGTAAATTATTTATTTGAAACGGCTCATATCTTTAGGCTTTAAGGAGCCAAACTCGTTTTGTTTGATTACAATTGTGTACTTAGATCTAGTTCACTTTTTTTTTTTGAAGAAAAAGAAAGATAGAAAGGGAAATATGAAAATAAAGAGAATTATAGTCGAAGATCGATAGCTTTTAGGAAAAGGTATATCTCGAACATATAGTCCAAGTCCATCATACCTAATACATCCCTCACTGGAACGTCGGGTGGTTTTCCTCGGGCCCGAAGGGAATCTATAAAGTTCGCTCTGGCGAATAGGTGGTCCTCACACGACCAAACAATATGCTCGATGTCATGGTAACCTAGACCACATCCGCATAAATTGCTGCCAGCAATATTTAAACGATAGAGTACCGCATTCATGGAATAATGATTGGACATGAGACGGGAAAATATACGAATAAAATCCCGAGTCAGGTTCAATCTATTAAACCAGGGTTTAAGGCTTACCTTTGGGATAATCGAGTGGAACCACCGACCCAACTCATCCTCGTCCCATCTACGCTGCCAGTTGACAAGAGAGTTTCTTCGAGCCAAGAAGTAAAATTCGTTGAATACGATTTCACGCTGGTAAATGTTGCCTTCCATCGCACCCACTTTTGCAAGGGAATCTGCCCTCTCATTGCCTGCTATTGAGCAATGTGAGGGGACCCAGATAAAGGTGATAGAAAAGCAACGTCTTGATAAAGTGGTCAATATATCTCGTATCATTTCGAGGAAGTACGGCGTGAATTTTCCTGGTTTTATAGAGCGGATTGCTTCAACAGAGCTGAGACTATCAGTTATAATATAGTAGTGTTCAATAGGTCGTGTGGCGATACTATTCAAAGCCCAGTGAATAGCTGCTAACTCTGCAACATATACAGAGCATGGTGACTGGAGACTGTGAGATGCGCTGGATATTTCGTTGAACACTCCAAATCCTGTTGTTTCCTCTATAAGTGATCCATCGGTAAAGTACATTTTATCAGCATCGACGTGTCTATATTTAGCTTCGAAAATTCTTGGAATCAGAAGAGGACGATGCGGATCCGGGATTCCACGAATTTCCTGCTGCATAGACAAATCAAACTGGACAGAAGAATGATCGTAGTCTGGGCTACAAACACGAGTTGGAGAATACGAAGAAGGGTTTACCTGCATTGACATGAGGATATGGTATATAGACATAAATCTGGTTTGAACATTTTGCTCAAGTAACCTTTCGAAATTTACAATCACCAATGGGTTCATGACCTCACACCTGATGAGGAACCGAAGTGATAGTAAATTGAATCGATCTTTCAAAGGGAGTATTCCTGCCAAAACTTCAAGACTCATGTTGTGTGTTGAGGGCATACAGCCCAAAGCGATACGGAGACAACGGTATTGGATACGCTCTAGTTTGATGAGGTGAGTTTTGGCAGCTGACTGGAAACAGAAGCTACCATATTCCATAACGGATAGAATAGTTGTTCGATACAATTTGATAAGATCTTCTGGAAGATCCCCACCAGGTGCCAGTAATTGATCGGAGAAAATTGATTCTTTGTTGGCATTTTCCTTTCAGATACTCAATGTGGGCTCTCCAGGTACACTTGGAATCAAACCAAACCCCAAGATACTTGAAACTCCTCGATTGAGTGATCGTTCTGCCTAGGAGTTGAAGCTTAGGTTGAGCAGGTCTACGTTTCTTAGAGAAAACAACCATTTCCGTTTTCTGAGGGGAAAACTCAATCCCAAGCCCCAAAGCCCAGGAAGACAATCTGTCTAAAGTATCTTGTAAAGGCCTGTGCAGATGAGACTCAGTAGATCCTGTGACAGACACTACTCCGTCATCTGCAAGTTGTCTTAGAGTGCAGCCTTCAGAGAGACAGCTGTCGATGTCACTCACATAAAAGTTGTACAAAAGTGGACTCAAACATGAACCCTGTGGGAGGCCCATGTAAGATGTTCTTCTAACTGCAAAATCTCCGTGAGCAAAGTTCAAATGTTTCTCACAAAGTAAGCTGTATAAGATGTTGTTCAATAGAGGAGGCAGACCCCGGGAGTGCAACTTGTCTGACAAAACCTCTATTGAGACTGCATCAAAAGCTCCCTTTATGTCTAGAAACACTGAAGCCATTTGCTCACGTTTTGCGTACGCCATTTGTATCTCTGAAGACAGCAAAGCAAGGCAATCGTTTGTCCCTTTGCCCCTTCGAAACCCAAATTGAGTATCTGAAAGGAGACCATTTGTTTCTACCCATTTGTCCAAACGAAACAATATCATTTTCTCCATCAATTTGCGTATACAAGACAACATCGCTATTGGACGGTAAGAGTTGGGATCAGACGCTGGTTTTCCGGGCTTTTGGATAGCAATGACTCTCACTTGTCTCCAATCTTGGGGAACAATGTTATGCTCCAAGAATTGGTTAAATAAATTTAACAAGCGAAATTTTGCAGCATCCGGAAGGTTTTTCAACAAGTTAAATTTGATTTTATCAATTCCCGGAGCTGAATTGTTGCAAGAGAGGAGGGCAAGTGAGAATTCGACCATCGAAAAGCTTGAGTCTAGACCACTATCAGACCTATCAGGAGGCACGTTCCGGATTATTTTTTGCACAGGTGTAGAATCTGGACAGACTTTCCGTGCGAATTTAAATATCCACCTATGTGAATATTCCTCACTTTCATTTGTAGATGATCGATTACGCATGCTTCGTGCCACTTTCCACAAAGTACTTAAGGATGTTTCACGCGATAACCCACTAACAAAATTCCTCCAATACGCCTTTTTCTTCCCCTTGGTTAACTTTTTAAACTGATTTTCAAGGGAAACGTAAGCTTCAAAATGGACAAGAGTTCCATGTTTTCGAAATTCTTTAAATGCTGTTGATTTGTCCTTATAAAGCTTAGAACACTGAGGGTCCCACCATGGATTAAGAGGCCTTCGATGAATAGATGATTCTGGGATGGGTTTTGTTTGAGCGTCAACTGCACTATCGTGTATCAGACAAGAAAGAAAGTGGTACTCCTCCAAAGGAGGTAAAACGTGCATAGAGTCGATGGCGGTTTTAATTGTGTCCGAGTACTTTTTCCAGTCGATGTGTCTTGTAAGGTCATATGTCATATTTATTGTGTTCGAAGAGCTGACCCCATTGGTGATAGTAATTTCGATAGGTAAGTGATCACTACCATTCGGATCATGGACTACCTTCCACTGGCAATCAAATGATAGTGAATTTGAGCAGAGTGAGAGGTCAATTGCACTTTGTCTTGCAGGAGGTTTAGGTACCCGTGTTTTTTCACCCGTGTTTAATACTGTTAAATTGAAACTGTCGCAAATGTCATAGATAAGAGTAGAACGACTATCGTCAATTTGTTCTCCCCAGACAGTTCCATGTGAATTGAAGTCACCCAGGATCAACCTTGGCTCAGGGAGCACTGAGCACAGGTCCTCTAGGTGATTTCGATCCACTGCAACTCTCTGAGGCCAGTACAAACTGACAACACATAAGTCCTTACCTCTTATTGTTGTATGACATGCAACAGCTTCAATTCCGCCTGATAAAGGAAGGTGAATTCTATAAAAAGAGTGGCACTTATTGATCCCCAAAAGCACCCCTCCATAAGAATCGTCACGATCCAGACGGATAATATTAAAATTGTGGAATGAGATGTTAGATTGAGAAGATAGCCAAGTTTCGGACAATGCAAAGATATCACAGTTTGTTTTATGAAGTAAATAATTCAATGAATCCAATTTTGGAATAAGACTACGACAATTCCACTGTAGTACAGTGATATCTCCGACCTCTCGGCGTAAATTAGCCATCGAGAGATACAAACACTGAAAGGAGGGGCCAAGTTTGCATCAATTGCTTTAAAAATGTCTTTAATACAGGAAGCATTGCAAATACAATGTCTTTCACGGGTTCTGATACATTAAAACACGAAAAAAATCCGTTCAAAATGTCAGTCAACTTAAAGAGCCCAGACTGAGTCGTTGATTCTGGCATCACGTTTGGGGTTTGGGTTTGCGAAGCTCCCGCAGCTGTTGGTTTATTCTGCAGTGGTGCATTTCCGCGGAAGCCTGGAGGAACTTGTTTTTCCTTTTCAGCAGCAGTCGACTTTTTCTCGTTTCTATTTGAAGAGACAACCGTAGCTATTTTAGCTGGTATTTTCGGAGAAGGCGCCTTTGTACGCTTCCGAGAGCCTCCTGCAACGAAGACTGGCTGAACTTCATCAGCCGTATCTGTGTCTTCATTGTCAACTGACAGCACAGAAAAAATGTTACAGGTCTGAGGTTGGACCGGTGGAGAGGCGCTCTTTAATATGGCGGCATAAGAACGCTTGGAGCGTTCTTTTAAAGAGCGCCTCTGTTTATCCCAGCTTGCCTGAAATGCCTCGCAGGAGGAGATATCATGGGGTGAGCCCCCGCAATAGACGCATTTTTGCTCAACTGCTGAGCATGCTCCTTCCCCATGATTCTCCCCACAATGCAAGCATCGCTTCTTGTTGCAGCAATGCGAAGCAGTATGCCCCAACTTGATGCAATTCTTGCATTGCATTGGGCGAGGCACATAAAGGCGTACTGGAAGCCTTAAAATTCCGTCAATCAAGACGTAATGAGGGAGGGCTGTTCCTGCAAATGTAACCCGAATCGAGGCTGAAGGCGAATACTTGGTAACGCCATCAACGACGGAGGCAGTCATGAGTTGGCGACAATCCAAGATTCCGACCGAAGTCGAATCAAGGCTCTTGAACTTACCTACGCCGTGAGACTTAACGTATTCAGCCTCCAAACTCGATTCGGTGATCACACCCTCGATCTCTACGTCTCGAGATGGAATATAGAGCTGATACTCTAAATTAAAAAAATTACTGGCAAGAATTCCGTTTGCGGCCTTCCGGTCGGCCACAACAACGCGCAATTTGTTCGGACGTACTTTGGAAACACTGGTAACGGAGGGCCACCTAGCCAGATCTTTCGTGATCTGCACTAAATTTAATGGTTTTCCGTTAGTTTTGGGCCGGATGAAAACCACCCCCGGCCCAGAAGAGGATGAATTATCAGGATAAACTCGGAGTCGGGTTGTTTTTCCCGCAGCTGCAGATGGAGTAGCAATATCAACTGGCGGAGAAGGATGAGCATTCGAAGAACCAGCTACAGCTGAATCCTCCAGATGCTCCTCATCCTCATAGATGATTTGCTCACCATCCACCTCTGGCGGGTCCGACCCCCCGCCTTCGCTCATATTTCATGAAAATAAAAGCGAAGCTCAATTTGATCGAAATATATAATAGGGAAAAAATAGAATTAGAAATAGAGAAAAGTAAGAAAAGTATAACAAACTTGATTTTTGTTTTGATTGGCTCCTTCAGTGGTGATCCCAACCACGTGGTCCTTCTTCGAAGATGGCTGCCACGTCAAGTCTCGGCTCGAGCAAGAACGACCAGATTGATGATGATGATGAGTCAAACAATGGCGGCGGCCCTCGTGGTGACCAGTTGAGGGCAGTCAGCTAGCCAGAAAAAAACCTTTTTTTTTTGTCGACCAACACTATAATAGCACCACTTTGGCGAGCTGGGGTCTGCCTTTGGCAGAAAAACGTATAGCGCAGTACAAAACACCGTATTAAACGCCCGAACGGAACGAAACACCCGGATATATTGGACGAAATCTCGAAACGCGACTGTTCACTATGAGCGGTACGAGACGAATGATGATTTTTTGTTATTTTTGTTATTTTTGTTATTTTTGTCATTTTTGTCGTTTTTGTCATTTTTATTATTTTTGTCATTTTTTGTCATTTTTGTCATTTTTCTTTGTAATTTTTGTCATTTTTGTAGTTTTTGTATTTTTTGTCATTTTTGTCATTTTTGTTTTCATTTTTGTTATTTTTGTAATTTTTGTCATTTTCGTAATTTTTTCATTTTTGTCATTCTTGTCAGTTTTGTTATTTTTGTCATTTTGTCTCTTTTGCCATTTTTGCCATTTTAGTGAATTTTGTCATTTTTGTCATTTCTGTCATTTTTGTCATTTGTGTCATTTTTGTAATTTTTGTAATTTTTGTCATTTTTGTCATTGTTGTCATCTTTGTATTTTTTGTAATTTGATCATTTTTATTATTTTTGTCATTTTTTTGTAATTTTTGCCATTTTTGTATTTTTTTCATTTTTGTATTTTTTTGTAATTTTTGTAGTTTTTGTATTTTTTTGGCAATTTTTTTAATTTTTGTCATTTTTGCCATTATTTTAATTTTTTTCATTTTTGTCATTTTTATCATATTTGTCATTTTTGCCATTTTTGTCATTTTTGTCATTTTGTCATTTTTGTAATTTTTGTCATTTTTTATATTTTTGTCACGAGCGTACAAGTCGAGCTCCATCGATCATCCTCCATCCTGCTGGACCATCCATCGATACACTCCATGTATGTCTCGGATGTGTTCTTGCCTCCTATCCTCACATTCACCGTGGTGTAAATGGCTAACGCGCTGTTGTACTGAAGCTGAGATTGCACCCATGATACCCACCCATGATTTTGAAAAACTTCAATGGAAAAATCAACTACTTCCTCAATTAATAATTTATTCAGTGTTTAAAGAAAATCACACAACTTAACCTTCAATCGGGATGATTCCCTCCTGAATCCAGCTCCTGATGAACTGATGTACCCGATTTTTGGCTTCCAGCACCTCGGTACTATCGAAACCGGTCACCGGCAAAACGTCCGAACCTCCGAACTCACCGTCAATCACGATGGCACCAGAATTAGTCGCGTAGTACTCGGTGATGGAAACATCTCGCACCGGATCCAGGGCACCGTTGGTGAACACAACATTGGTCACGCTCGGGTTTTGGGCTCCAAAGTGCAGGTTGGTCAGGAAGACTCCATCGTTGACGACCTCGGTGGTCATCCAATCTCCGAATACAGCCCGGCAGAAGTTATGGAAGTAGTACGGGCTAACGGTTTGTCCGAAGGGTTGCTCATCCGCATCGGCCGTCAGGAACCAGCCGAATTCCGTGCACAGTTGATAGGAACGTTGACGGATGCCCAGATAGTAGTTGGTGATATCATCCCGATCAATGTCTCTGGCGAACTCAGTGCTAGCTTCGAAGTCGAACGGCATACACTCGTAGAACGAGTAGAAATACTCCATCCAATCGGCCAAATCTTGAAGATCCGTAGAAGCATCATTGCGTTCCAACCAAGCACAGGTGCTGTTGAAGCCAGTGTATTGACTATTTTGTTCAACGAGCATAATCGTTTGGATGGACTCTTTCAGGTTCCAGAAGAAAGATTCAACTTCCAAGGCGTCGTCACCATCGACGGGTTCGCAAGTTCTAAACATGTTGGTAACAACTTCCGTGAAACCAGCATCCATAAGATTTTCGGCAGTGCGGAATCCACGCCACAACTGGCTGTAGCAATCGTCATTTCCAAAGTCACGAACCAGCTGTCCGACTTCGACGGCGTATTCTTTGAAGTTGAGACGAGCTTCGAGCTGACCACTGGAAGCCCAAGCTCCTCGAACCAGATGAGGGTACCTCTGACGCATCCATGTGGCCAGTGCTCCGGCATGACCGATTCCGAACAACACGACCTTAGCACTTGGGTTGCGCAATACGTTGGTACGCAGATGGTGAATCCATTCAGCCATATCTACGAGCGCCTGTTCAGTTGTGAGGTATTGAAGGTTTTCGCTGCTCAAATCTCTGAAAGTAGGAAACATTCGTTTGTTAATACCTTTTGAAAGTGTTCAAGTCACCTCCAATACTCACTCGGTAGGAACGCTGTCTCCGAAGTAGCGATGCTCGTTGGTGAACAGCCAACCATTTTCGTAGGCAGCGATCTCTCGCAGGAACGAGTGTTCAATGAAGTAAGGTTCCAACATCCATGCTCCTCCGACGATGATGAAGATTGGACCACCTGGACGGTAGAATTCGTCGTTGGATAGATAGTACATTTCGAAGGTGTCCCGGTTCTGTGGGTTGAAGTGATCCACTCGAGTGCGGAAGAAGTGTTGCGTGGTGCGTGGATTGATGGACTTGTATCCTTCCGGAACTTGTGGTTTGCCGAAAACTTGCATCATTTTGTTAACCAGTGGGCTTTTCAACACGTCCACTTTATTCTGCTTAGCTGGCAGGCCGACCACAACGGTCGCCAGCAAGGCCACCAGTATCAGTTTGCTCACCATTGTTTGTTCCTTCCAATGACCAATAGCTACGGCAGCCGGTCAAATACTAAACTCGCAAAAGAAGGCTCGCTCCAAGAAATATTAATTGTTAAAACAATATCCAAACCTTCGAAGGGTGCAATAAACGGGTGGACTTAACGCAATCTGGATTTACGTAATTTTGTTATCGTTTCTATCGAGCATGCTATGATTTACCATACCGGATTAAGACTTTCGTATCAAACCTCCTTCGATAAGATTCCATAGGAAGTGATTGCTGCCAGGCTGGCGGAAAAAACAGTCTGACGATAAAAACGGTCGATCGAGTCAATTCCAGCGGATATTGGCAAACGATAGCGAGATTGACCATTTCAACCAAAAAGAGATGGCAAGTGTAATTGTGATCGATGTTCAACAGTTATGAAATACGTGAATCATTTTTTAATTTTTGTTTCCGGTTGGATATCCAATAACACATAACCAATTAACCAAAAGTTTTGAAGAACCAACAACTTTAAGATTTTGAAAACGCCAAAATGAATCGTTTGATGAACGCTTGAAAAGTCTTCGCCGCAGTCTGTTTGTTGTAATTTGTGACACGAGAGTTGATGAAAAAATATTTGGAAATCGAATACTCTAGATTTCATTCTGACATTGGTTCTTTTTTCTTATACTTCCTTTTCAACTTTTATCATATGATTCATTACATAAAGAATGTTATGTAATAAGTTAGTCCGAATTTTTAATTTGTCAAATCAGCTTTTCGCAAAAGTTTCAAAATTCGAGCAATCGACTATAGTATCTAAAATTTTTAAAACCACTCTGTGCAGATATAACCAAAATTGAAGGGTAGTTTTAAACATATATGTATTTATTTCAAAAATTCAAAGAAAAGTTAATCGATGGAGCGTTGAGTGTAAAATTGAGCGCATTTTCGCTTGATGCCTTCCGTCAAAGTCTTTACAGTGTCATCCGGTATCAGTTTCTCAGTTTTTTTTTTCATTTTCTTAACATGTCATTCTCGTCTTTGACTGTGTTTTTGCTCTTCCGAAGTTTCCGCTTCAGTACTGCTCCACCGGGCGCAGCTCCGGGCAGTTTGGCGGGTTCATGTCCTTTGGAACAAAATGGACAGAATTGGCCTCATACCATTCCAGGACACTTTTAGAATAGTGGCATGATGCCAAGAACGGCAAAAGGCGCCTCTCTCGCAAGGCACTCAAATTAGTAGATCTTGCCATTTACTGTGCCCTTTTTCACGAAAGGTTCACTCCTCAGTCCCCAAAAGCAAATGGCCTGCCAAAGGAGATATTTGGAGGCGAACTTCGACATTTCCTTCTTCTTAAATTTGTCGTCCACATCGAACTTGCTCTTTCCGGTGACTCCAACCCCGGAATTTGCTTAAAA
Organism: Uranotaenia lowii; assembly: GCF_029784155.1. NCBI lineage: Eukaryota > Metazoa > Arthropoda > Insecta > Diptera > Culicidae > Uranotaenia > Uranotaenia lowii. The sequence continues at coordinate 330,338,421 of NC_073693.1, forward strand.
TTGGCTTTTATATACGTGTCGTCGTCCATCACACAGCAGCTATATTTAGTCAGAATCTTCTCAGAGCAAGTTCACTGGTTGAGATGGAGTTGGAAATTTCAAAGGTTTACATCACATCACAACACGTTTGCCGTCCACCGGTGTTGGGAAAATCTGATATTCGAACAGTTTCGCGCTGCAAAATTTGTATCGTATAACACTTTTTGGCGAAGGGTGATAGAAAAACACGATGTTTTGCAACACCGAACCGAGTGATAGAGTCGGCGTTGCAATACAGTATTCGTGCATGAAACGCTTCGGTGCTGCCATCTAACTTATGCTCAAAACCTCAGTTTAGGGGAAAATAAAGGAAATTGAGCAATTTTAGGATTTAAACATAAAGTGATATTTTCGTTTTTTTTTTAATCTTTTATCACTTAAATTGATACGAATTGCAATGAAGTTAATCAACTCTTTCAAACTTACAGTGAATTTTTTTCATGCCCTTGCCAATCGAATACATTTTGAGGCGCAGAGATGCCAGATAGCTGGGTGAATAAATAAATTCTGTTTGTTTATTTTGTTTGAGCGGTTTTCGGGAGTAGGAAATTGTTTCGTTTTTTTATTTGAAAAAGATATTCCGTCGGAATGTCCGATAACAAGTTCGGAACGCCGCCTTTAATGGATCCATCATCTTTAGAAAACGGAACCCTCGCTGTTAATTCGACAAGTGTCAATCAGATCAAACGTAGGCGTCGAATCGGGAGTACAATTCAGCTTGTGTCTGAATTACCTATACTTTTCATACGTCACTTGCTTAATTATCACTTTGAAAATGATTTAGGAAGAGTTCAAAAACTTTATCAACTCGTGTAATCAAATGCACTCCAATACAAAACTCCTAATTCTGCAGAATACAGTTTAATATTGGAATGCATTATAGCTTAAACAATACTTGTTCATACATATAAATAATAAAATTTTCATATTGACACTAGGTACTATTTCAAGTTGATGATCAAGTAAAATGAATTTGATTTCAATTTTCAAACGGTGAATTCAAAATAAAAAAAAGTCAGTAAAATTACTGAAAAGCAAATTCACTTGGCATCGCTGGTTGCTTTCGATTTTATACCTTCGTATTCTACACACTCATCTGGCGCAACCCCTTATAGTGTAGTTTTGACCCGTTATCGGAAAAGACTGGGTTAACTCCTTTTTCATGTAAAGTCCTTGTACCCCTTATAGTGTACACAGCATGTACGTCAAAGCAGAGGTGAAAATTAGTAATGTAAGCATGTAAAATCTACACATTATTTTGGAACCCCGCTCTGCGATGTCAGCCCTTTGATGTTAGCCCTTAAAATGTCAGAAGTATGGAAAGAAAATAATAAAAACAAATCAGTTAGTTTTGAATTTCTGTATTCGGCAAGGAATCATTTTCATGCTCCTGTTATAGAATAGGAAAATATTCAATCAACTCAATCTATTGAACTGATCTTTCAGCATTAACCGATTCATTGAATCGTCGAACGAGATCGGTTACGGCAGAAAGAGTTCTATATTCTGAATGACAAGTTAAAAAACTACCCTTTATTTAGTAAGCCAGCTTTTCTAAATAATGTGTAAAATTGACTCGAGGGAAACGACACTTTTTTTGACAGATCTCGGCTGTTCGCAATAATGGGTCAA